>NW_027310766.1:10000-12500 GCF_047496795.1 Chiloscyllium punctatum | reverse complement strand
AAGTGAAAAAAAAAGTAACAAATAAGAAAGGATCGTCGGCTTGGGGGTACGCCCGTTTCCGTTTCAACTTGTCTCGCGAGGGTGGTTTCGGGGCCAGCAGGAGAGCTCGTCGGGGTAGCAGGCCCTGCAGCCGTGGTCACCGCCAAACCCCCACAACTCGAGCAAGTGAAAAAAAAAAGTAACAAATAAGAAAGGATCGTCGGCTTGGGGGTACGCCCGTTTCCGTTTCAACTTGTCTCGCGAGGGTGGTTTCGGGGCCAGCAGGAGAGCTCGTCGGGGTAGCAGGCCCTGCAGCCGTGGTCACCGCCAAACCCCCACAACTCGAGCAAGTGAAAAAAAAAAGTAACAAATAAGAAAGGATCTCTGTCGGCTTGGGGGTACGCCCGTTTCCGTTTCAACTTGTCTCGCGAGGGTGGTTTCGGGGCCAGCAGGAGAGCTCGTCGGGGTAGCAGGCCCTGCAGCCGTGGTCACCGCCAAATCGCCACAACTCGAGCAAGTGAAAAAAAAAGTAACAAATAAGAAAGGATCGTCGGCTTGGGGGTACGCCCGTTTCCGTTTCAACTTGTCTCGCGAGGGTGGTTTCGGGGCCAGCAGGAGAGCTCGTCGGGGTAGCAGGCCCTGCAGCCGTGGTCACCGCCAAACCCCCCACAACTGTTGGGCGCCTACCTGCGCGGGGCAGGAGGACACTTTCCGATTTCAAATCTCCGTTTGCCGAGTCCACCCCGAACGCACGCGGGCGGGCGGGTTCGCATCACCCTTCGTCACAAGGGGCGAAGCCCGTTCCACCGTCTCGTCAGTAGTGCCGACCGGTCTGTGATCGACGAGGGGAGCCACACCAGGTCCGGCCCTGCTGCTTGGCGGCACCGCGTCGTCGGGAGCTCGCGACAGACGGAGGGTTTCGGTGTACTCTCCAGCCACGGGAAACGAAGCCGGTGATGCAGGCGCCGGTCTTTCGCTCCCAAATCGGCTGGGTTTACATCGTTGCTATCTAGTCACGCTCCCTTCAAACCCGACGGGGTACCTATTCCCCTCACCCGTCTGTGCGTATACAGCCTCTTTGCACTTGCGGGATGGGGGTGGTGGTTTAAAGACTCTCGAGTTGCCGCCCGTCGGTCTCCGAGCTCCGTGCAGTAGTGATCCCCAGCGAACTGCCAGCAGGGCGAACGAGCGATCCCGCTCTCGGTCGGGGCGCCTGGCGTCGATCGGTGGTCGGTGGCTTGCGGGCAAGCTGCGCTGTGAGTGTGGGAACGAGTATGACGAGCCGTTGCCGCGACTCCCAGTCCACCTCGGCGGTGGCTGGGCCGGGCGGGCGTCTGCTCGGGCGAGTGCCGCCCCCGCCTCCTCGCAGGAAGTCCGCTCGCCGACACGCCGCCACGTGCACGCGTCAGTGACGCTGCCGAACCGATGGCCGGTGCCCGTTCCCGCCTCTGCTTTTCCTAGGGCAAAGCTGCTGCACGCCTCGTGATACTAGGCGGGCGACATGGTGGCGGTGATCCTGCCTCCGTCGCTGCGGTGCGTTGGGGCACGCATCGCCTCTTGGGCGCCCTGTCCTCCTCCCCCCAATAGACGTATGTTTCTGCGGGCCGCACCAGGATGGTGCTCCCCATCGCTTCACGCCACCCTGCTCCGCCCGCACGCCGGCGTGCAGGTGGCTGTAGCTCAAGGTGGGGAGCGTATGTGCGGTCCGGGTCGCTTTCCTCTGGCGAGGGAGAGACCTAAAACAAACTCAGACAACTCTTGACGGTGGATCACTCGGCTCGTGCGTCGATGACGAACGCAGCTAGCTGCGAGAATTAATGTGAATTGCAGGACACATTGATCATCGACACTTTGAACGCACTTTGCGGCCCCGGGTTCTTCCCGGGGCCACGCCTGTCTGAGGGTCGTTTGGCAATCAATCGCACTCGCCTTGGCTGGCGAGAGCGCGGCTGGGGTGTCGCAGAGGACCCGTCCTCTTTGTCCCCCTAAGTTCAGACTCCGGAGCCCTCCGGCGTCGGAGCGCTTGGCCTTTCCCCCCCACCCTGCACATTCCGTTCGTCAGGCTCGACGCCATCCCCCCGCCGGGGAGCGCGGCCTGGCGTCCGTCTGTGTCGTGGCAGTGGGGCCAGCACGGCTGTCACCGGTCCCAGAATGGCTGTCGGTGGTTCACACTGTGTGTGTGTGCCAACCCTCCTGGTCTCTGGGACACGGAGCTGCCACGAAGTGTTGAGCCTCCAGTGGGGGGTCTGCCTAAGCTCTGCACGTCCGCATTGGGTCCGTCTCTCGGTTGGCTGGCAGTGGAAAGAGTGAAGGGAGCCGCGGAGGTCCGGTGCTGGTGCGCCGCCGGCCTGACCGTGGAGCTCGCCGGTTTGACACGCTGACCCGACTCGATGGTTGATCGATTGAGAGTGCTGGGAGCTGCAGGCCGCCCGCTGCTGCAGCCGCCCGTCTCGTGGTTCGTCCTCGGCCTTAAGTGGCCGGCGGGGCGTCTGATCCTGTCTCCCCTGCTGGCGCCGAGTGC
>NW_027310766.1:0-2500 GCF_047496795.1 Chiloscyllium punctatum | reverse complement strand
TTCGGGTTGGTATAAATCAGTAACCACCGACACTTAGAATTTTTTCGGCTCAGTAGAAATCAGTAACCAAGCGCATTTTTGAATTGGTTACTGATTTCTCCGTTCGAGTTGCGGCTGCGGTTGGCTTCAAATAGTGGTGGGGGCTTAATTATCGCCGAGGGGAGCATGTCCCGGTGGTGTGGCCGAGGATGGAGTGCCTTTTGAAGGGGGTGTTTCTGAATTTGGACCCTTTTTGAGTTGCATGGCCGGATGGGTGTGGTTTTGAAGGGTGTGTCTGTCTGGAGTGGCACCGGCGTTGGTGTGAGGCTGAGGGTGGGCGTTCGGTTCCTGGTTAGGGATAGGGAAAGGGTGAGACTTAGCTTTAGTGCTCGTGCCCCCGATTTTGGTAATGTTTGACGTCAATTTTCCAAGGAGGCGAATGCAAGGCTTCAGAGGGACTTTGAGTGTTCGGGGGCGGGGTAGCTCAGCCGGATTTGCCCCGGCGGTTCTGCGGACGGTGTTGACTTCGAGGGCGGACCGGCCCCCGTGTTCAGTCCGAATATCGTGCATTGTTAACGGCGGGAAGTGTTCCAAAAGGGAATGGGATTGAATGTGACTGCTGAAGCCGACTTTGAGACCTGTAACGCGGGTAGCTCAGCCGGATTTGACCCGGCGGTTCTGGCGACGGTCTCGCCTTCGAGGGGGGAGCGCCCCGCGTGTTCAGGCCGAATTTTGTGCATTTCCATCGGCGGGAAGAGGTCCAAACGGGAATGGGATTGAATGTGACTGCTGAAGCCGACATTGAGACCTCTAACGCGGGTAGCTCGGCAGGATTTGACCCGGCGGTTCTGCCGAAGGTCTCACCTTCGAGGGGGGAGCGTCCCGCGTGTTCAGGCCGAATATCGTGCATTGTTAACGGCGGGAAGTGTTCCAAAAGGGAATGGGATTGAATGTGACTGCTGAAGCCGACATTGAGACCTCTAACGCGGGTAGCTCGGCCGGATTTGACCCGGCGGTTCTGGCGACGGTCTCGCCTTCGAGGGGGGAGCGTCCCGCGTGTTCAGGCCGAATTTTGTGCATTTCCATCGGCGGGAAGAGGTCCAAACGGGAATGGGATTGAATGTGACTGCTGAAGCCGACATTGAGACCTCTAACGCGGGTAGCTCGGCCGGATTTGACCCGGCGGTTCTGCCGAAGGTCTCACCTTCGAGGGGGGAGCCTCCCGCGTGTTCAGGCCGAATTTTGTGCATTTCCATCGGCGGGAAGAGGTCCAAACGGGAATGGGATTGAATGTGACTGCTGAAGCCGACATTGAGACCTCTAACGCGGGTAGCTCGGCCGGATTTGACCCGGCGGTTCTGCCGAAGGTCTCACCTTCGAGGGGGGAGCGCCCACCGTGTACAGGCCGATTTTCATGCATTTCCAACCGTGGGAAGGGGTCCGAAAGGGGATGGGGGTGAACGTGACTGCTCAACCCGACTTTGAGACCTGTAACGCGGGTAGCTCAGCCGGATTTGACCCGGCGGTTCTGGCGACGGTCTCGCCTTCGAGGGGGGAGCGTCCCGCGTGTTCAGGCCGAATTTTGTGCATTTCCATCGGCGGGAAGAGGTCCAAACGGGAATGGGATTGAATGTGACTGCTGAAGCCGACATTGAGACCTCTAACGCGGGTAGCTCGGCAGGATTTGACCCGGCGGTTCTGCCGAAGGTCTCACCTTCGAGGGGGGAGCGCCCACCGTGTACAGGCCGATTTTCATGCATTTCCAACCGTGGGAAGGGGGCCGAAAGGGGATGGGGGTGAATGTGACTGCTCAACCCGACTTTGAGGCATCTAACCCGGGTAGCTCAGCCGGGTTTGACCCGGCGGTTCTGCCGACGGCCTCGCCTTCGAGGGGGGAGCGTCCCCCGTGTACAGGCCGATTTTCATGCATTTCGAACCGTGGGAAGTGGCCCAAAAGGGGATGGGAGTGAATGTGACTGCTCAACCCGACTTTGGCGCTTCCGAGCCGGGTAGCTCAGCCGGGTTTGACCCGGCGGTTCTGCCGACGGTCTCGTCTTCGAGGCGGGTGCCTCCCCCGTGTACAGGCCGATTTTCATGCATTTCGTACCGTGGGAAGTGGTCCAAAAGGGAATGGGGGTGGACGTGACTGCTCATACCGACATCGAGACTTGTAAGCCGTGTAGCTCGGCCGGGTTTGATCCGGCGGGTCTGCCGACGGTCTCGTCTTCGAGAGGGGGGCCTCCCCCGTGTACAGGCCGATTTTCGTGCATTTCCAACGGTGGGAAGAGGTTCAAAAGGGGATGGGGGTGAATGTGACTGCTCAACCCGACTCTGAGGCTTCTAACCCGGGTAGCCCGGCCGGGTTTGACCCGGCGGTTCTGCCGTCGGTCTCGCCTTCGAGGGCGGAGCCTCCCCCGTGTACAGGCCGATTTTCGTGCATTTCAAACCGTGGGAAGCGGTCCAAAAGGGGATGGGAGTGAATGTGACTGCTCATACCGACCTTGGCGCTTCCGACCCGGGT
>NW_027310765.1:0-45000 GCF_047496795.1 Chiloscyllium punctatum | reverse complement strand
ACAGTGAGTGAGAGAGAGAGAGAGAGAACTAGAGACAGTTAGAGAGAGAGAGAGAACTAGAGACAGTGAGTGAGAGAGAGAACTAGAGACAGTGAGTGAGAGAGAGAACTAGAGACAGTGAGAGAGAGAACTAGAGACAGTGAGTGAGAGAGAGAACTAGAGACAGTGAGTGAGAGAGAGAACTAGAGACAGTGAGAGAGAGAGAGAACTAGAGACAGTGAGTGAGAGAGAGAGAGAGAGAACTAGAGACAGTGAGTGAGAGAGAGAACTAGAGACAGTGAGAGAGAGAGAGAACTAGAGACAGTGAGTGAGAGAGAGAACTAGAGACAGTGAGTGAGAGAGAGAACTAGAGACAGTGAGAGAGAGGAGAGAGAACTAGAGACAGTGACAGAGAGAGAGAGAGAACTAGAAACAGTGAGTGAGAGAGAGAGAGAGAGAACTAGAGACAGTTAGAGAGAGAGAGAGAACTAGAGACAGTGAGAGAGAGAGAGAACTAGAGACAGTGAGTGAGAGAGAGAACTAGAGACAGTGAGTGAGAGAGAGAACTAGAGACAGTGAGAGAGAGAGAGAACTAGAGACAGTGAGTGAGAGAGAGAACTAGAGACAGTGAGTGAGAGAGAGAGAGAGAGAGAACTAGAGACAGTGAGAGAGAGAGAGAACTAGAGACAGTGAGTGAGAGAGAGAACTAGAGACAGTGAGTGAGAGAGAGAACTAGAGACAGTGAGAGAGAGAACTAGAGACAGTGAGTGAGAGAGAGAGAGAGAGAACTAGAGACAGTGACAGAGAGAGAGAGAGAACTAGAAACAGTGAGTGAGAGAGAGAGAGAGAGAACTAGAGACAGTTAGAGAGAGAGAGAGAACTAGAGACAGTGAGTGAGAGAGAGAACTAGAGACAGTGAGTGAGAGAGAGAACTAGAGACAGTGAGAGAGAGAGAGAACTAAAGACAGTGAGAGAGAGAACTAGAGACAGTGAGTGAGAGAGAGAACTAGAGACAGTGAGTGAGAGAGAGAACTAGAGACAGTGAGAGAGAGAGAGAACTAGAGACAGTGAGAGAGAGAACTAGAGACAGTGAGTGAGAGAGAGAACTAGAGACAGTGAGTGAGAGAGAGAGAGAGAACTAGAGACAGTGAGAGAGAGAGAGAGAACTAGAGACAGAGAGAGAGAGAGAATTAGAGACAGTGAGTGAGAGAACTAGAGATAGTGTGAGAGAGAGAGAGAGAGAGAGAACTAGAGAGAGAGAGAGAGAGAGAATTAGAGACAGTGAGTGAGAGAACTAGAGATAGTGTGAGAGAGAGAGAACTAGAGACAGTGTGTGTGTGTGTGAGTGTGTGAGAGAGAGAACTAGAGACAGTTAGAGAGAGAGAGAGAGAGAGAGAGAACTAGAGACAGTGAGAGAGAGAGAGAGAACTAGAGATAGTGAGAGAGAGAGAGAGAATTAGAGACAGAGAGAGAGAACTAGAGACAGTGTGTGTTTGTGTGTGTGTGTGAGAGAGAGAGCGAGAACTAGAGACAGTGAGAGAGAGAGAGAGTGAGAGAGAGAGAACTAGAGACAGTGAGTGAGAGAACTAGAGATAGTGTGAGAGAGAGAGAACTAGAGACAGTGTGTGTGTGTGTGAGTGTGTGAGAGAGAGAACTAGAGACAGTTAGAGAGAGAGAGAGAGAGAGAGAGAACTAGAGACAGTGAGAGAGAGAGAGAGAACTAGAGATAGTGAGAGAGAGAGAGAGAATTAGAGACAGAGAGAGAGAACTAGAGACAGTGTGTGAGAGAGAGAACTAGAGACAGTGACAGAGAGAGAGAGAGAACTAGAAACAGTGAGTGAGAGAGAGAGAGAGAGAACTAGAGACAGTTAGAGAGAGAGAGAGAACTAGAGACAGTGAGTGAGAGAGAGAACTAGAGACAGTGAGTGAGAGAGAGAACTAGAGACAGTGAGAGAGAGAACTAGAGACAGTGAGTGAGAGAGAGAACTAGAGACAGTGAGTGAGAGAGAGAACTAGAGACAGTGAGAGAGAGAGAGAACTAGAGACAGTGAGTGAGAGAGAGAGAGAGAGAACTAGAGACAGTGAGTGAGAGAGAGAACTAGAGACAGTGAGAGAGAGAGAGAACTAGAGACAGTGAGTGAGAGAGAGAACTAGAGACAGTGAGTGAGAGAGAGAACTAGAGACAGTGAGAGAGAGAGAGAACTAGAGACAGTGACAGAGAGAGAGAGAGAACTAGAAACAGTGAGTGAGAGAGAGAGAGAGAGAACTAGAGACAGTTAGAGAGAGAGAGAGAACTAGAGACAGTGAGAGAGAGAGAGAACTAGAGACAGTGAGTGAGAGAGAGAACTAGAGACAGTGAGTGAGAGAGAGAACTAGAGACAGTGAGAGAGAGAGAGAACTAGAGACAGTGAGTGAGAGAGAGAACTAGAGACAGTGAGGAGAGAGAGAGAGAGAGAGAACTAGAGACAGTGAGAGAGAGAGAGAACTAGAGACAGTGAGTGAGAGAGAGAACTAGAGACAGTGAGTGAGAGAGAGAACTAGAGACAGTGAGAGAGAGAACTAGAGACAGTGAGTGAGAGAGAGAGAGAGAGAACTAGAGACAGTGACAGAGAGAGAGAGAGAACTAGAAACAGTGAGTGAGAGAGAGAGAGAGAGAACTAGAGACAGTTAGAGAGAGAGAGAGAACTAGAGACAGTGAGTGAGAGAGAGAACTAGAGACAGTGAGTGAGAGAGAGAACTAGAGACAGTGAGAGAGAGAGAGAACTAAAGACAGTGAGAGAGAGAACTAGAGACAGTGAGTGAGAGAGAGAACTAGAGACAGTGAGTGAGAGAGAGAACTAGAGACAGTGAGAGAGAGAGAGAACTAGAGACAGTGAGAGAGAGAACTAGAGACAGTGAGTGAGAGAGAGAACTAGAGACAGTGAGTGAGAGAGAGAGAGAGAACTAGAGACAGTGAGAGAGAGAGAGAGAACTAGAGACAGAGAGAGAGAGAGAATTAGAGACAGTGAGTGAGAGAACTAGAGATAGTGTGAGAGAGAGAGAGAGAGAGAGAACTAGAGAGAGAGAGAGAGAGAGAATTAGAGACAGTGAGTGAGAGAACTAGAGATAGTGTGAGAGAGAGAGAACTAGAGACAGTGTGTGTGTGTGTGAGTGTGTGAGAGAGAGAACTAGAGACAGTTAGAGAGAGAGAGAGAGAGAGAGAGAACTAGAGACAGTGAGAGAGAGAGAGAGAACTAGAGATAGTGAGAGAGAGAGAGAGAATTAGAGACAGAGAGAGAGAACTAGAGACAGTGTGTGTTTGTGTGTGTGTGTGAGAGAGAGAGCGAGAACTAGAGACAGTGAGAGAGAGAGAGAGTGAGAGAGAGAGAACTAGAGACAGTGAGTGAGAGAACTAGAGATAGTGTGAGAGAGAGAGAACTAGAGACAGTGTGTGTGTGTGTGAGTGTGTGAGAGAGAGAACTAGAGACAGTTAGAGAGAGAGAGAGAGAGAGAGAGAACTAGAGACAGTGAGAGAGAGAGAGAGAACTAGAGATAGTGAGAGAGAGAGAGAGAATTAGAGACAGAGAGAGAGAACTAGAGACAGTGTGTGTTTGTGTGTGTGTGTGAGAGAGAGAGCGAGAACTAGAGACAGTGAGAGAGAGAGAGAGTGAGAGAGAGAGAACTAGAGACAGTGAGAGCGAGAGAGAGAATTAGAGACAGTGAGTGAGAGAGAGAACTAGAGATAGTGAGTGAGAGAGAGAGAGAGAGAGAACTAGAGACAGTGAGAGAGAGAGAGAACTAGAGACAGTGAGTGAGAGAGAGAACTAGAGACAGTGAGTGAGAGAGAGAACTAGAGACAGTGAGTGAGAGAGAGAACTAGAGACAGTGAGTGAGAGAACTAGAGATAGTGAGAGAGAGAGAGAGAGAACTAGAGACAGAGAGAGAGAGAGAATTAGAGACAGTGAGTGAGAGAGAGAACTAGAGATAGTGAGAGAGAGAGAGAACTAGAGACAGTGAGAGAGAGAGAGAACTAGAGACAGTGAGAGAGAGAGAACTAGAGACAGTGAGTGAGAGAGAGAGAACTAGAGACAGTGAGTGAGAGAACTAGAGACAGTGAGAGAGAGAGAGAACTAGAGACAGTGAGTGAGAGAGAGAGAACTAGAGACAGCGAGTGAGAGAACTAGAGATAGTGAGAGAGAGAGAGAGAGAACTAGAGACAGTGAGAGAGAGAGAGAGAACGAGAGACAGTGAGAGAGAGAGAGAGAGAGAGAGAACTAGAGAGTGAGAGAGAGAGAGAACTAGAGACAGTGAGTGAGAGAACTAGAGATAGTAAGAGAGAGAGAGAGAGAACTAGAGACAGAGAGAGAGAGAGAGAGAGAATTAGAGACAGTGAGTGAGAGAACTAGAGATAGTGAGAGAGAGAGAGAGAGAGAGAACTAGAGACAGTGAAAGAGAGAGAGAACTGGAGACAGTGAGTGAGAGAGAGAGAACTAGAGACAGTGAGAGAGAGAACTAGAGACAGTGAGTGAGAGAACTAGAGATAGTGAGAGAGAGAGAGAGAGAGAGAACTAGAGACAGTGAAAGAGAGAGAGAACTGGAGACAGTGAGTGAGAGAGAGAGAACTAGAGACAGTGAGAGAGAGAACTAGAGACAGTGTGAGAGAGAGAGAGAGAGAGAGAGAGAGAGAGAGAACTAGAGACAGTGAAAGAGAGAGAGAACTGGAGACAGTGAGTGAGAGAGAGAGAGAGAGAACTAGAGACAGTTAGATAGAGAGAGAGAACTAGTGACAGTGAGTGAGAGAGAGAACTAGAGACAGTGAGAGAGAGAACTAGAGACAGTGAGAGAGAGAGAGAGGGAGAGAGAACTAGAGACAGTGAAAGAGAGAGAGAACTGGAGACAGTGAGTGAGAGAGAGAGAACTAGAGACAGTGAGTGAGAGAGAGAACTAGAGACAGTGACAGAGAGAGAGAGAGAACTAGAAAGAGTGAGTGAGAGAGAGAGAGAGAGAACTAGAGACAGTTAGAGAGAGAGAGAGAACTAGAGACAGTTAGATAGAGAGAGAGAACTAGAAACAGTGGGTGAGAGAGAGAGAGAGAGAACTAGAGACAGTTAGAGAGAGAGAGAAAACTAGAGACAGTTAGATAGAGAGAGAGAACTAGAGACAGTGAGTGAGTGAGAGAACTAGAGACAGAGAGAGAGAGAATTAGAGACAGTGAGTGAGAGAACTAGAGATAGTGAGAGAGAGAGAGAGAGAGAGAGAGAACTAGAGACAGTGAAAGAGAGAGAGAACTGGAGACAGTGAGTGAGAGAGAGAGAACTAGAGACAGTGAGAGAGAGAACTAGAGGCAGTGAGAGAGAGAGAGAACTGGAGACAGTGAGTGAGAGAGAGAGAACTGGAGACAGTGAGAGAGAGAACTAGAGACAGTGAGAGAGGGAGAGAGAACGAGAGACAGTGAGAGAGAGAGAGATAGAGACAGTGAGAGAGAGAGAACTAGAGATAGTGAGAGAGAGAGAGAGAGAGAACTAGAGACAGTGAGAGAGAGAGAGAACTAGAGACAGTGAGTGAGAGAGAGAACTAGAGATAGTGAGAGAGAGAGAGAGAGAACTAGAGACAGTGAGAGAGAGAGAGAGAACGAGAGACAGTGAGAGAGAGAGAGAGAGAGAGAACTAGAGACAGTGAGAGAGAGAGAGAGAGAGAACTAGAGACAGTGAGAGAGAGAGAGAACTAGAGACAGTGAGTGAGAGAACTAGAGATAGTGAGAGAGAGAGAGAGAACTAGAGACAGAGAGAGAGAGAGAGAGAGAATTAGAGACAGTGAGTGAGAGAACTAGAGATAGTGAGAGAGAGAGAGAACTAGAGACAGAGAGAGAGAGAGAGAGAATTAGAGACAGTGAGTGAGAGAACTAGAGATAGTGAGAGAGAGAGAGAGAACTAGAGACAGTGAAAGAGAGAGAGAACTGGAGACAGTGAGTGAGAGAGAGAGAACTAGAGACAGTGAGAGAGAGAACTAGAGACAGTGAGAGAGAGAGAGAGAGAGAGAGAGAACTAGAGACAGTGAAAGAGAGAGAGAACTGGAGACAGTGAGTGAGAGAGAGAGAACTAGAGACAGTGAGTGAGAGAGAGAACTAGAGACAGTGACAGAGAGAGAGAGAGAACTAGAAAGAGTGAGTGAGAGAGAGAGAGAGAGAACTAGACACAGTTAGAGAGAGAGAGAGAGAGAACTAGAGACAGTTAGATAGAGAGAGAGAACTAGAAACAGTGAGTGAGAGAGAGAGAGAGAGAACTAGAGACAGTTAGAGAGAGAGAGAGAACTAGAGACAGTTAGATAGAGAGAGAGAACTAGAGACAGTGAGTGAGTGAGAGAACTAGAGATAGTGAGAGAGAGAATTAGAGACAGTGAGTGAGAGAACTAGAGATAGTGAGAGAGAGAGAGAGAGAGAACTAGAGACAGAGAGAGAGAGAGAGAGAACTAGAGAGAGTGAGAGAGAGAGAACTAGAGACAGTGAGTGAGAGAACTAGAGATAGTGTGAGAGAGAGAGAACTAGAGACAGTGTGTGTGTGTGTGAGTGTGTGAGAGAGAGAACTAGAGACAGTTAGAGAGAGAGAGAGAGAGAGAGAGAACTAGAGACAGTGAGAGAGAGAGAGAGAACTAGAGATAGTGAGAGAGAGAGAGAGAATTAGAGACAGAGAGAGAGAACTAGAGACAGTGTGTGTTTGTGTGTGTGTGTGAGAGAGAGAGCGAGAACTAGAGACAGTGAGAGAGAGAGAGAGTGAGAGAGAGAGAACTAGAGACAGTGAGAGCGAGAGAGAGAATTAGAGACAGTGAGTGAGAGAGAGAACTAGAGATAGTGAGTGAGAGAGAGAGAGAGAGAGAACTAGAGACAGTGAGAGAGAGAGAGAACTAGAGACAGTGAGTGAGAGAGAGAACTAGAGACAGTGAGTGAGAGAGAGAGAACTAGAGACAGTGAGTGAGAGAACTAGAGATAGTGAGAGAGAGAGAGAGAGAACTAGAGACAGAGAGAGAGAGAGAATTAGAGACAGTGAGTGAGAGAGAGAACTAGAGATAGTGAGAGAGAGAGAGAACTAGAGACAGTGAGAGAGAGAGAGAACTAGAGAAAGTGAGAGAGAGAGAACTAGAGACAGTGAGTGAGAGAGAGAGAACTAGAGACAGTGAGTGAGAGAACTAGAGACAGTGAGAGAGAGAGAGAACTAGAGACAGTGAGTGAGAGAGAGAGAACTAGAGACAGCGAGTGAGAGAACTAGAGATAGTGAGAGAGAGAGAGAGAGAACTAGAGACAGTGAGAGAGAGAGAGAGAACGAGAGACAGTGAGAGAGAGAGAGAGAGAGAGAGAACTAGAGAGTGAGAGAGAGAGAGAACTAGAGACAGTGAGTGAGAGAACTAGAGATAGTAAGAGAGAGAGAGAGAGAACTAGAGACAGAGAGAGAGAGAGAGAGAGAATTAGAGACAGTGAGTGAGAGAACTAGAGATAGTGAGAGAGAGAGAGAGAGAGAGAACTAGAGACAGTGAAAGAGAGAGAGAACTGGAGACAGTGAGTGAGAGAACTAGAGATAGTGAGAGAGAGAGAGAGAGAGAGAACTAGAGACAGTGAAAGAGAGAGAGAACTGGAGACAGTGAGTGAGAGAGAGAGAACTAGAGACAGTGAGAGAGAGAACTAGAGACAGTGAGTGAGAGAACTAGAGATAGTGAGAGAGAGAGAGAGAGAGAGAACTAGAGACAGTGAAAGAGAGAGAGAACTGGAGACAGTGAGTGAGAGAGAGAGAACTAGAGACAGTGAGAGAGAGAACTAGAGACAGTGTGAGAGAGAGAGAGAGAGAGAGAGAGAGAGAGAGAACTAGAGACAGTGAAAGAGAGAGAGAACTGGAGACAGTGAGTGAGAGAGAGAGAGAGAGAACTAGAGACAGTTAGATAGAGAGAGAGAACTAGTGACAGTGAGTGAGAGAGAGAACTAGAGACAGTGAGAGAGAGAACTAGAGACAGTGAGAGAGAGAGAGAGGGAGAGAGAACTAGAGACAGTGAAAGAGAGAGAGAACTGGAGACAGTGAGTGAGAGAGAGAGAACTAGAGACAGTGAGTGAGAGAGAGAACTAGAGACAGTGACAGAGAGAGAGAGAGAACTAGAAAGAGTGAGTGAGAGAGAGAGAGAGAGAACTAGAGACAGTTAGAGAGAGAGAGAGAACTAGAGACAGTTAGATAGAGAGAGAGAACTAGAAACAGTGGGTGAGAGAGAGAGAGAGAGAACTAGAGACAGTTAGAGAGAGAGAGAGAACTAGAGACAGTTAGATAGAGAGAGAGAACTAGAGACAGTGAGTGAGTGAGAGAACTAGAGACAGAGAGAGAGAGAATTAGAGACAGTGAGTGAGAGAACTAGAGATAGTGAGAGAGAGAGAGAGAGAGAACTAGAGACAGAGAGAGAGAGAGAGAGAACTAGAGACAGTGAAAGAGAGAGAGAACTGGAGACAGTGAGTGAGAGAGAGAGAACTAGAGACAGTGAGAGAGAGAACTAGAGGCAGTGAGAGAGAGAGAGAACTGGAGACAGTGAGTGAGAGAGAGAGAACTGGAGACAGTGAGAGAGAGAACTAGAGACAGTGAGAGAGGGAGAGAGAACGAGAGACAGTGAGAGAGAGAGAGATAGAGACAGTGAGAGAGAGAGAACTAGAGATAGTGAGAGAGAGAGAGAGAGAGAACTAGAGACAGTGAGAGAGAGAGAGAACTAGAGACAGTGAGTGAGAGAGAGAACTAGAGATAGTGAGAGAGAGAGAGAGAGAACTAGAGACAGTGAGAGAGAGAGAGAGAACGAGAGACAGTGAGAGAGAGAGAGAGAGAGAGAGAACTAGAGACAGTGAGAGAGAGAGAGAGAGAGAACTAGAGACAGTGAGAGAGAGAGAGAACTAGAGACAGTGAGTGAGAGAACTAGAGATAGTGAGAGAGAGAGAGAGAACTAGAGACAGAGAGAGAGAGAGAGAGAGAATTAGAGACAGTGAGTGAGAGAACTAGAGATAGTGAGAGAGAGAGAGAACTAGAGACAGAGAGAGAGAGAGAGAGAATTAGAGACAGTGAGTGAGAGAACTAGAGATAGTGAGAGAGAGAGAGAGAACTAGAGACAGTGAAAGAGAGAGAGAACTGGAGACAGTGAGTGAGAGAGAGAGAACTAGAGACAGTGAGAGAGAGAACTAGAGACAGTGAGAGAGAGAGAGAGAGAGAGAGAACTAGAGACAGTGAAAGAGAGAGAGAACTGGAGACAGTGAGTGAGAGAGAGAGAACTAGAGACAGTGAGTGAGAGAGAGAACTAGAGACAGTGACAGAGAGAGAGAGAGAACTAGAAAGAGTGAGTGAGAGAGAGAGAGAGAGAACTAGACACAGTTAGAGAGAGAGAGAGAGAGAACTAGAGACAGTTAGATAGAGAGAGAGAACTAGAAACAGTGAGTGAGAGAGAGAGAGAGAGAACTAGAGACAGTTAGAGAGAGAGAGAGAACTAGAGACAGTTAGATAGAGAGAGAGAACTAGAGACAGTGAGTGAGTGAGAGAACTAGAGATAGTGAGAGAGAGAATTAGAGACAGTGAGTGAGAGAACTAGAGATAGTGAGAGAGAGAGAGAGAGAGAACTAGAGACAGAGAGAGAGAGAGAGAGAACTAGAGACAGTGAAAGAGAGAGAGAACTGGAGACAGTGAGTGAGAGAGAGAGAACTAGAGACAGTGAGAGAGAGAACTAGAGTCAGTGAGAGAGAGAGAGAACTGGAGACAGTGAGTGAGAGAGAGAACTAGAGATAGTGAGAGAGAGAGAGAGAGAACTAGAGACAGTGAGAGAGAGAGAGAGAGAGAGAACTAGAGACAGTTAGAGAGAGAGAGAGAACTAGAGACAGTGAGTGAGAGAGAGAACTAGAGACAGTGAGTGAGAGAGAGAACTAGAGACAGTGAGAGAGAGAACTAGAGACAGTGAGTGAGAGAGAGAACTAGAGACAGTGAGTGAGAGAGAGAACTAGAGACAGTGAGAGAGAGAGAGAACAAGAGACAGTGAGTGAGAGAGAGAGAGAGAGAACTAGAGACAGTGAGTGAGAGAGAGAACTAGAGACAGTGAGAGAGAGAGAGAACTAGAGACAGTGAGTGAGAGAGAGAACTAGAGACAGTGAGTGAGAGAGAGAACTAGAGACAGTGAGAGAGAGAGAGAACTAGAGACAGTGACAGAGAGAGAGAGAGAACTAGAAACAGTGAGTGAGAGAGAGAGAGAGAGAACTAGAGACAGTTAGAGAGAGAGAGAGAACTAGAGACAGTGTGAGAGAGAGAGAACTAGAGACAGTGAGTGAGAGAGAGAACTAGAGACAGTGAGTGAGAGAGAGAACTAGAGACAGTGAGAGAGAGAGAGAACTAGAGACAGTGAGTGAGAGAGAGAACTAGAGACAGTGAGTGAGAGAGAGAGAGAGAGAGAACTAGAGACAGTGAGAGAGAGAGAGAACTAGAGACAGTGAGTGAGAGAGAGAACTAGAGACAGTGAGTGAGAGAGAGAACTAGAGACAGTGAGAGAGAGAACTAGAGACAGTGAGTGAGAGAGAGAGAGAGAGAACTAGAGACAGTGACAGAGAGAGAGAGAGAACTAGAAACAGTGAGTGAGAGAGAGAGAGAGAGAACTAGAGACAGTTAGAGAGAGAGAGAGAACTAGAGACAGTGAGTGAGAGAGAGAACTAGAGACAGTGAGTGAGAGAGAGAACTAGAGACAGTGAGAGAGAGAGAGAACTAGAGACAGTGAGAGAGAGAACTAGAGACAGTGAGTGAGAGAGAGAACTAGAGACAGTGAGTGAGAGAGAGAACTAGAGACAGTGAGAGAGAGAGAGAACTAGAGACAGTGAGAGAGAGAACTAGAGACAGTGAGTGAGAGAGAGAACTAGAGACAGTGAGTGAGAGAGAGAACTAGAGACAGTGAGTGAGAGAGAGAGAGAGAACTAGAGACAGTGAGAGAGAGAGAGAGAACTAGAGACAGAGAGAGAGAGAGAATTAGAGACAGTGAGTGAGAGAACTAGAGATAGTGTGAGAGAGAGAGAGAGAGAGAGAACTAGAGAGAGAGAGAGAGAGAGAGAGAATTAGAGACAGTGAGTGAGAGAACTAGAGATAGTGTGAGAGAGAGAGAACTAGAGACAGTGTGTGTGTGTGTGAGTGTGTGAGAGAGAGAACTAGAGACAGTTAGAGAGAGAGAGAGAGAGAGAGAGAACTAGAGACAGTGAGAGAGAGAGAGAGAACTAGAGATAGTGAGAGAGAGAGAGAGAATTAGAGACAGAGAGAGAGAACTAGAGACAGTGTGTGTTTGTGTGTGTGTGTGAGAGAGAGAGCGAGAACTAGAGACAGTGAGAGAGAGAGAGAGTGAGAGAGAGAGAACTAGAGATAGTGAGTGAGAGAGAGAGAGAGAGAGAACTAGAGACAGTGAGAGAGAGAGAGAACTAGAGACAGTGAGTGAGAGAGAGAACTAGAGACAGTGAGTGAGAGAGAGAGAACTAGAGACAGTGAGTGAGAGAACTAGAGATAGTGAGAGAAGAGAGAGAGAACTAGAGACAGAGAGAGAGAGAGAATTAGAGACAGTGAGTGAGAGAGAGAACTAGAGATAGTGAGAGAGAGAGAGAACTAGAGACAGTGAGAGAGAGAGAGAACTAGAGACAGTGAGAGAGAGAGAACTAGAGACAGTGAGTGAGAGAGAGAGAACTAGAGACAGTGAGTGAGAGAACTAGAGACAGTGAGAGAGAGAGAGAACTAGAGACAGTGAGTGAGAGAGAGAGAACTAGAGACAGCGAGTGAGAGAACTAGAGATAGTGAGAGAGAGAGAGAGAGAACTAGAGACAGTGAGAGAGAGAGAGAGAGAGAGAGAGAGAACTAGAGAGTGAGAGAGAGAGAGAACTAGAGACAGTGAGTGAGAGAACTAGAGATAGTAAGAGAGAGAGAGAGAGAACTGGAGACAGAGAGAGAGAGAGAGAGAATTAGAGACAGTGAGTGAGAGAACTAGAGATAGTGAGAGAGAGAGAGAGAGAGAGAACTAGAGACAGTGAAAGAGAGAGAGAACTGGAGACAGTGAGTGAGAGAGAGAGAACTAGAGACAGTGAGAGAGAGAACTAGAGACAGTGAGTGAGAGAACTAGAGATAGTGAGAGAGAGAGAGAGAGAGAGAACTAGAGACAGTGAAAGAGAGAGAGAACTGGAGACAGTGAGTGAGAGAGAGAGAACTAGAGACAGTGAGAGAGAGAACTAGAGACAGTGTGAGAGAGAGAGAGAGAGAGAGAGAGAGAGAGAGAACTAGAGACAGTGAAAGAGAGAGAGAACTGGAGACAGTGAGTGAGAGAGAGAGAGAGAGAACAAGAGACAGTTAGATAGAGAGAGAGAACTAGAGACAGTGAGTGAGAGAGAGAACTAGAGACAGTGAGTGAGAGAACTAGAGACAGTGAGAGAGAGAGAGAGGGAGAGAGAACTAGAGACAGTGAAAGAGAGAGAGAACTGGAGACAGTGAGTGAGAGAGAGAGAACTAGAGACAGTGAGTGAGAGAGAGAACTAGAGACAGTGACAGAGAGAGAGAGAGAACTAGAAAGAGTGAGTGAGAGAGAGAGAGAGAGAACTAGAGACAGTTAGAGAGAGAGAGAGAACTAGAGACAGTTAGATAGAGAGAGAGAACTAGAAACAGTGGGTGAGAGAGAGAGAGAGAGAACTAGAGACAGTTAGAGAGAGAGAGAGAACTAGAGACAGTTAGATAGAGAGAGAGAACTAGAGACAGTGAGTGAGTGAGAGAACTAGAGACAGAGAGAGAGAGAATTAGAGACAGTGAGTGAGAGAACTAGAGATAGTGAGAGAGAGAGAGAGAGAGAACTAGAGACAGAGAGAGAGAGAGAGAGAACTAGAGACAGTGAAAGAGAGAGAGAACTGGAGACAGTGAGTGAGAGAGAGAGAACTGGAGACAGTGAGAGAGAGAACTAGAGGCAGTGAGAGAGAGAGAGAACTGGAGACAGTGAGTGAGAGAGAGAGAACTAGAGACAGTGAGAGAGAGAACTAGAGACAGTGAGAGAGGGAGAGAGAACGAGAGACAGTGAGAGAGAGAGAGATAGAGACAGTGAGAGAGAGAGAACTAGAGATAGTGAGAGAGAGAGAGAGAGAGAACTAGAGACAGTGAGAGAGAGAGAGAACTAGAGACAGTGAGTGAGAGAGAGAACTAGAGATAGTGAGAGAGAGAGAGAGAACTAGAGACAGTGAGAGAGAGAGAGAGAACGAGAGACAGTGAGAGAGAGAGAGAGAGAGAGAACTAGAGACAGTGAGAGAGAGAGAGAGAGAGAACTAGAGACAGTGAGAGAGAGAGAGAACTAGAGACAGTGAGTGAGAGAACTAGAGATAGTGAGAGAGAGAGAGAGAACTAGAGACAGAGAGAGAGAGAGAGAGAATTAGAGACAGTGAGTGAGAGAACTAGAGATAGTGAGAGAGAGAGAGAACTAGAGACAGAGAGAGAGAGAGAGAGAATTAGAGACAGTGAGTGAGAGAACTAGAGATAGTGAGAGAGAGAGAGAGAACTAGAGACAGTGAAAGAGAGAGAGAACTGGAGACAGTGAGTGAGAGAGAGAGAACTAGAGACAGTGAGAGAGAGAACTAGAGACAGTGAGAGAGAGAGAGAGAGAGAGAGAACTAGAGACAGTGAAAGAGAGAGAGAACTGGAGACAGTGAGTGAGAGAGAGAGAACTAGAGACAGTGAGTGAGAGAGAGAACTAGAGACAGTGACAGAGAGAGAGAGAGAACTAGAAAGAGTGAGTGAGAGAGAGAGAGAGAGAACTAGAGACAGTTAGAGAGAGAGAGAGAACTAGAGACAGTTAGATAGAGAGAGAGAACTAGAAACAGTGAGTGAGAGAGAGAGAGAGAGAACTAGAGACAGTTAGAGAGAGAGAGAGAACTAGAGACAGTTAGATAGAGAGAGAGAACTAGAGACAGTGAGTGAGTGAGAGAACTAGAGATAGTGAGAGAGAGAATTAGAGACAGTGAGTGAGAGAACTAGAGATAGTGAGAGAGAGAGAGAGAGAGAACTAGAGAGAGAGAGAGAGAGAGAGAGAACTAGAGACAGTGAAAGAGAGAGAGAACTGGAGACAGTGAGTGAGAGAGAGAGAACTAGAGACAGTGAGAGAGAGAACTAGAGGCAGTGAGAGAGAGAGAGAACTGGAGACAGTGAGTGAGAGAGAGAACTAGAGATAGTGAGAGAGAGAGGGAGAGAACTAGAGACAGTGAGAGAGAGAGAGAGAATGAGAGACAGTGAGAGAGAGAGAGAGAGAGAAAACTAGAGACAGTGAGAGAGAGAGAGAGAGAGAGAACTAGAGACAGTGAGAGAGAGAGAGAACTAGAGACAGTGAGTGAGAGAACTAGAGATAGTGAGAGAGAGAGAGAGAACTAGAGACAGAGAGAGAGAGAGAGAATTAGAGACAGTGAGTGAGAGAACTAGAGATAGTGAGAGAGAGAGAGAGAACTAGAGACAGAGAGAGAGAGAGAGAGAATTAGAGACAGTGAGTGAGAGAACTAGAGATAGTGAGAGAGAGAGAGAGAACTAGAGACAGTGAAAGAGAGAGAGAACTGGAGACAGTGAGTGAGAGAGAGAGAACTAGAGACAGTGAGAGAGAGAGAGAACTGGAGACAGTGAGTGAGAGAGAGAACTAGAGATAGTGAGAGAGAGAGAGAGAGAGAACTAGAGACAGTGAGAGAGAGAGAGAGAATGAGAGACAGTGAGAGAGAGAGAGAGAGAGAGAGAGAGAGAACTAGAGACAGTGAAAGAGAGAGAGAACTGGAGACAGTGAGTGAGAGAGAGAGAACTAGAGACAGTGAGTGAGAGAGAGAACTAGAGACAGTGAGTGAGAGAGAGAACTAGAGACAGTGACAGAGAGAGTGAGAGAACTAGAAACAGTGAGTGAGAGAGAGAGAGAGAGAACTAGAGACAGTGAGAGAGAGAGAGAACTAGAGACAGTGACAGAGAGAGAGAGAGAACTAGAAACAGTGAGTGAGAGAGAGAGAGAGAGAACTAGAGACAGTGAGAGAGAGAGAGAACTGGAGACAGTGAGTGAGAGAGAGAACTAGAGATAGTGAGAGAGAGAGAGAGAGAACTAGAAACAGTGAGTGAGAGAGAGAGAGAGAGAACTAGAGACAGTTAGAGAGAGAGAGAGAACTAGAGACAGTGAGTGAGAGAGAGAACTAGAGACAGTGAGTGAGAGAGAGAACTAGAGACAGTGAGAGAGAGAACTAGAGACAGTGAGTGAGAGAGAGAACTAGAGACAGTGAGAGAGAGAGAGAACTAGAGACAGTGAGTGAGAGAGAGAGAGAGAGAGAACTAGAGACAGTGAGTGAGAGAGAGAACTAGAGACAGTGAGTGAGAGAGAGAACTAGAGACAGTGAGAGAGAGAAATAGAGACAGTGAGTGAGAGAGAGAGAGAGAGAACTAGAGACAGTGACAGAGAGAGAGAGAGAACTAGAAACAGTGAGTGAGAGAGAGAGAGAGAGAACTAGAGACAGTTAGAGAGAGAGAGAGAACTAGAGACAGTGAGTAAGAGAGAGAACTAGAGACAGTGAGTGAGAGAGAGAACTAGAGACAGTGAGAGAGAGAACTAGAGACAGTGAGTGAGAGAGAGAACTAGAGACAGTGAGTGAGAGAACTAGAGACAGTGAGTGAGAGAGAGAACTAGAGACAGTGAGTGAGAGAGAGAACTAGAGACAGTGAGTGAGAGAGAGAGAGAGAGAACTAGAGACAGAGAGAGAGAGAGAATTAGAGACAGTGAGTGAGAGAACTAGAGATAGTGAGAGAGAGAGAGAGAGAGAGAGAGAGGGAACTAGAGACAGAGAGAGAGAGAGAGAGAATTAGAGACAGTGAGTGAGAGAACTAGAGATAGTGTGAGAGAGAGAGAACTAGAGACAGTGTGTGTGTGTGTGAGTGTGTGAGAGAGAGAACTAGAGACAGTGAGAGAGAGAGAGAGAGAGAGAGAGAACTAGAGAGTGAGAGAGAGAGAGAACTAGAGACAGTGAGTGAGAGAACTAGAGATAGTAAGAGAGAGAGAGAGAACTAGAGACAGAGAGAGAGAGAGAGAGAATTAGAGACAGTGAGTGAGAGAACTAGAGATAGTGAGAAAGAGAGAGAACTGGAGACAGTGAGTGAGAGAGAGAGAACTAGAGACAGTGAAAGAGAGAGAGAACTGGAGACAGTGAGTGAGAGAGAGAGAACTAGAGACAGTGAGAGAGAGAACTAGAGACAGTGTGAGAGAGAGAGAACTGGAGACAGTGAGTGAGAGAGAGAGAGAGAGAACTAGAGACAGTGAGTGAGAGAGAGAACTAGAGACAGTGAGAGAGAGAACTAGAGACAGTGAGTGAGAGAGAGAACTAGAGACAGTGAGTGAGAGAACTAGAGATAGTGAGAGAGAGAGAGAGAGAACTAGAGACAGTGAGAGAGAGAGAGAGAGAGAGAACTAGAGACAGTGAGAGAGAGAGAGAACTAGAGACAGTGAGTGAGAGAACTAGAGATAGTGAGAGAGAGAGAGAGAGAACTAGAGACAGTGAGAGAGAGAGAGAACTAGAGACAGTGAGTGAGAGAACTAGAGATAGTGAGAGAGAGAGAGAGAGAACTAGAGACAGAGAGAGAGAGAGAGAGAACTAGAGACAGTGAGTGAGAGAGAGAACTAGAGACAGTGACAGAGAGAGTGAGAGAACTAGAAACAGTGAGTGAGAGAGAGAGAGAGAGAACTAGAGACAGTGAGAGAGAGAGAGAACTAGAGACAGTGACAGAGAGAGAGAGAGAACTAGAAACAGTGAGTGAGAGAGAGAGAGAGAGAACTAGAGACAGTGAGAGAGAGAGAGAACTGGAGACAGTGAGTGAGAGAGAGAACTAGAGATAGTGAGAGAGAGAGAGAGAGAACTAGAAACAGTGAGTGAGAGAGAGAGAGAGAGAACTAGAGACAGTTAGAGAGAGAGAGAGAACTAGAGACAGTGAGTGAGAGAGAGAACTAGAGACAGTGAGTGAGAGAGAGAACTAGAGACAGTGAGAGAGAGAACTAGAGACAGTGAGTGAGAGAGAGAACTAGAGACAGTGAGAGAGAGAGAGAACTAGAGACAGTGAGTGAGAGAGAGAGAGAGAGAGAACTAGAGACAGTGAGTGAGAGAGAGAACTAGAGACAGTGAGTGAGAGAGAGAACTACAGACAGTGAGAGAGAGAAATAGAGACAGTGAGTGAGAGAGAGAGAGAGAGAACTAGAGACAGTGACAGAGAGAGAGAGAGAACTAGAAACAGTGAGTGAGAGAGAGAGAGAGAGAACTAGAGACAGTTAGAGAGAGAGAGAGAACTAGAGACAGTGAGTAAGAGAGAGAACTAGAGACAGTGAGTGAGAGAGAGAACTAGAGACAGTGAGAGAGAGAACTAGAGACAGTGAGTGAGAGAGAGAACTAGAGACAGTGAGTGAGAGAACTAGAGACAGTGAGTGAGAGAGAGAACTAGAGACAGTGAGTGAGAGAGAGAACTAGAGACAGTGAGTGAGAGAGAGAGAGAGAGAACTAGAGACAGAGAGAGAGAGAGAATTAGAGACAGTGAGTGAGAGAACTAGAGATAGTGAGAGAGAGAGAGAGAGAGAGAGAGAGGGAACTAGAGACAGAGAGAGAGAGAGAGAGAATTAGAGACAGTGAGTGAGAGAACTAGAGATAGTGTGAGAGAGAGAGAACTAGAGACAGTGTGTGTGTGTGTGAGTGTGTGAGAGAGAGAACTAGAGACAGTGAGAGAGAGAGAGAGAGAGAGAGAGAACTAGAGAGTGAGAGAGAGAGAGAACTAGAGACAGTGAGTGAGAGAACTAGAGATAGTAAGAGAGAGAGAGAGAACTAGAGACAGAGAGAGAGAGAGAGAGAATTAGAGACAGTGAGTGAGAGAACTAGAGATAGTGAGAAAGAGAGAGAACTGGAGACAGTGAGTGAGAGAGAGAGAACTAGAGACAGTGAAAGAGAGAGAGAACTGGAGACAGTGAGTGAGAGAGAGAGAACTAGAGACAGTGAGAGAGAGAACTAGAGACAGTGTGAGAGAGAGAGAACTGGAGACAGTGAGTGAGAGAGAGAGAGAGAGAACTAGAGACAGTGAGTGAGAGAGAGAACTAGAGACAGTGAGAGAGAGAACTAGAGACAGTGAGTGAGAGAGAGAACTAGAGACAGTGAGTGAGAGAACTAGAGATAGTGAGAGAGAGAGAGAGAGAACTAGAGACAGTGAGAGAGAGAGAGAGAGAGAGAACTAGAGACAGTGAGAGAGAGAGAGAACTAGAGACAGTGAGTGAGAGAACTAGAGATAGTGAGAGAGAGAGAGAGAGAACTAGAGACAGTGAGAGAGAGAGAGAACTAGAGACAGTGAGTGAGAGAACTAGAGATAGTGAGAGAGAGAGAGAGAGAACTAGAGACAGAGAGAGAGAGAGAGAGAATTAGAGACAGTGAGAGAGAGAGAGAACTAGAGACAGTGAGTGAGAGAACTAGAGATAGTGAGAGAGAGAGAGAGAACTAGAGACAGTGAAAGAGAGAGAGAACTGGAGACAGTGAGTGAGAGAGAGAGAACTAGAGACAGTGAGAGAGAGAACTAGAGACAGTGAGAGAGAGAGAGAGAGAGAACTAGAGACAGTGAGAGAGAGAGAGAACTAGAGACAGTGAGTGAGAGAGAGAACTAGAGATAGTGAGAGAGAGAGAGAGAGAACTAGAGACAGTGAGAGAGAGAGAGAGAACGAGAGACAGTGAGAGAGAGAGAGAGAGAGAGAACTAGAGACAGTGAGAGAGAGAGAGAGAGAGAGAACTAGAGACAGTGAGAGAGAGAGAGAACTAGAGACAGTGAGTGAGAGAACTAGAGATAGTAAGAGAGAGAGAGAGAACTAGAGACAGAGAGAGAGAGAGAGAGAATTAGAGACAGTGAGTGAGAGAACTAGAGATAGTGAGAAAGAGAGAGAACTGGAGACAGTGAGTGAGAGAGAGAGAACTAGAGACAGTGAAAGAGAGAGAGAACTGGAGACAGTGAGTGAGAGAGAGAGAACTAGAGACAGTGAGAGAGAGAACTAGAGACAGTGTGAGAGAGAGAGAACTGGAGACAGTGAGTGAGAGAGAGAGAGAGAGAACTAGAGACAGTGAGTGAGAGAGAGAACTAGAGACAGTGAGAGAGAGAACTAGAGACAGTGAGTGAGAGAGAGAACTAGAGACAGTGAGTGAGAGAACTAGAGATAGTGAGAGAGAGAGAGAGAGAACTAGAGACAGTGAGAGAGAGAGAGAGAGAGAGAACTAGAGACAGTGAGAGAGAGAGAGAACTAGAGACAGTGAGTGAGAGAACTAGAGATAGTGAGAGAGAGAGAGAGAGAACTAGAGACAGTGAGAGAGAGAGAGAACTAGAGACAGTGAGTGAGAGAACTAGAGATAGTGAGAGAGAGAGAGAGAGAACTAGAGACAGAGAGAGAGAGAGAGAGAATTAGAGACAGTGAGTGAGAGAACTAGAGATAGTGAGAGAGAGAGAGAGAACTAGAGACAGTGAAAGAGAGAGAGAACTGGAGACAGTGAGTGAGAGAGAGAGAACTAGAGACAGTGAGAGAGAGAACTAGAGACAGTGAGAGAGAGAGAGAGAGAGAACTAGAGACAGTGAGAGAGAGAGAGAACTAGAGACAGTGAGTGAGAGAGAGAACTAGAGATAGTGAGAGAGAGAGAGAGAGAACTAGAGACAGTGAGAGAGAGAGAGAGAACGAGAGACAGTGAGAGAGAGAGAGAGAACTAGAGACAGTGAGAGAGAGAGAGAGAGAGAGAGAACTAGAGACAGTGAGAGAGAGAGAGAACTAGAGACAGTGAGTGAGAGAACTAGAGATAGTGAGAGAGAGAGAGAGAGAACTAGAGACAGTGAGAGAGAGAGAGAACTAGAGACAGTGAGTGAGAGAACTAGAGATAGTGAGAGAGAGAGAGAGAGAACTAGAGACAGAGAGAGAGAGAGAGAGAATTAGAGACAGTGAGTGAGAGAACTAGAGACAGTGAGAGAGAGAGAGAACTAGAGACAGTGAGTGAGAGAGAGAACTAGAGATAGTGAGAGAGAGAGAGAGAGAACTAGAGACAGTGAGAGAGAGAGAGAGAACGAGAGACAGTGAGAGAGAGAGAGAGAGAGAGAACTAGAGACAGTGAGAGAGAGAGAGAGAGAGAGAACTAGAGACAGTGAGAGAGAGAGAGAACTAGAGACAGTGAGTGAGAGAACTAGAGATAGTGAGAGAGAGAGAGAGAGAACTAGAGACAGTGAGAGAGAGAGAGAACTAGAGACAGTGAGTGAGAGAACTAGAGATAGTGAGAGAGAGAGAGAGAGAACTAGAGACAGAGAGAGAGAGAGAGAGAATTAGAGACAGTGAGTGAGAGAACTAGAGATAGTGAGAGAGAGAGAGAGAACTAGAGACAGTGAAAGAGAGAGAGAACTGGAGACAGTGAGTGAGAGAGAGAGAACTAGAGACAGTGAGAGAGAGAACTAGAGACAGTGAGAGAGAGAGAGAGAGAGAGAGAACTAGAGACAGTGAAAGAGAGAGAGAACTGGAGACAGTGAGTGAGAGAGAGAGAGAGAGAACTAGAGACAGTGAGAGAGAGAGAGAACTAGAGACAGTGAGTGAGAGAACTAGAGACAGTGAGTGAGAGAACTAGAGACAGAGAGAGAGAACTAGAGACAGTGAGAGAGAGAACTAGAGACAGTGAGTGAGAGAGAGAGAGAGAGAGAACTAGAGACAGTGAAAGAGAGAGAGAACTGGAGACAGTGAGTGAGAGAGAGAGAGAGAGAACTAGAGACAGTGAGAGAGAGAGAGAACTAGAGACAGTGAGTGAGAGAACTAGAGACAGTGAGTGAGAGAACTAGAGACAGAGAGAGAGAACTAGAGACAGTGAGAGAGAGAACTAGAGACAGTGAGTGAGAGAGAGAGAATTAGAGACAGTGAGTGAGAGAACTAGAGATAGTGAGAGAGAGAGAGAGAACTAGAGACAGTGAAAGAGAGAGAGAACTGGAGACAGTGAGTGAGAGAGAGAGAACTAGAGACAGTGAGAGAGAGAGAGAGAGAGAGAGAGAACTAGAGACAGTGAAAGAGAGAGAGAACTGGAGACAGTGAGTGAGAGAGAGAGAGAGAGAACTAGAGACAGTGAGAGAGAGAGAGAACTAGAGACAGTGAGTGAGAGAGAGAACTAGAGATAGTGAGTGAGAGAGAGAGAGAGAGAGAGAGAGAGAGAGAGAACTAGAGACAGTGAGAGAGAGAGAGAACTAGAGACAGTGAGTGAGAGAGAGAGAATTAGAGACAGTGTGTGTTTGTGTGTGTGTGTGAGAGAGAGAGAGAGAACTAGAGACAGTTAGAGAGAGAGAGAACTAGAGACAGTGAGAGAGAGAGAGAGAGAGAGAGAACTAGAGACAGTGAGAGAGAGAGAGAACTAGAGACAGTGAGTGAGAGAGAGAACTAGAGACAGTGAGTGAGAGAGAGAGAACTAGAGACAGTGAGTGAGAGAGAGAGAACGAGAGACAGTGAGTGAGAGAGAGAACTAGAGACAGTGAGTGAGAGAGAGAGAACTAGAGACAGTGAGTGAGAGAGAGAGAACTAGAGACAATGAGTGAGAGAGAGAGAATTAGAGACAGTGAGTGAGAGAACTAGAGATAGTGAGAGAGAGAGAGAGAACTAGAGACAGTGAAAGAGAGAGAGAACTGGAGACAGTGAGTGAGAGAGAGAGAACTAGAGACAGTGAGAGAGAGAACTAGAGACAGTGAGAGAGAGAGAGAGAGAGAGAGAACTAGAGACAGTGAAAGAGAGAGAGAACTGGAGACAGTGAGTGAGAGAGAGAGAGAGAGAACTAGAGACAGTGAGAGAGAGAGAACTAGAGACAGTGAGTGAGAGAACTAGAGACAGTGAGTGAGAGAACTAGAGACAGAGAGAGAGAACTAGAGACAGTGAGAGAGAGAGAGAGAACTAGAGACAGTGAGTGAGAGAGAGAGAACTAGAGACAATGAGTGAGAGAGAGAGAATTAGAGACAGTGAGTGAGAGAACTAGAGATAGTGAGAGAGAGAGAGAGAACTAGAGACAGTGAAAGAGAGAGAGAACTGGAGACAGTGAGTGAGAGAGAGAGAACTAGAGACAGTGAGAGAGAGAACTAGAGACAGTGAGAGAGAGAGAGAGAGAGAGAGAACTAGAGACAGTGAAAGAGAGAGAGAACTGGAGACAGTGAGTGAGAGAGAGAGAGAGAGAACTAGAGACAGTGAGAGAGAGAGAACTAGAGACAGTGAGTGAGAGAACTAGAGACAGTGAGTGAGAGAACTAGAGACAGAGAGAGAGAACTAGAGACAGTGAGAGAGAGAACTAGAGACAGTGAGTGAGAGAGAGAGAGAGAGAACTAGAGACAGTGACAGAGAGAGAGAGAGAACTAGAAACAGTGAGTGAGAGAGAGAGAGAACTAGAGACAGTTAGAGAGAGAGAGAGAACTAGAGACAGTGAGTGAGAGAGAGAACTAGAGACAGTGAGTGAGAGAGAGAACTAGAGACAGTGAGTGAGAGAGAGAACTAGAGACAGTGAGTGAGAGAGAGAGAGAGAGAACTAGAGACAGTTAGATAGAGAGAGAGAACTAGAGACAGTGAGTGAGAGAGAGAACTAGAGACAGTGAGTGAGAGAGAGAACTAGAGACAGTGAGAGAGAGAGAGAGAGAACTAGAGACAGTTAGATAGAGAGAGAGAACTAGAGACAGTGAATGAGAGAGAGAACTAGAGACAGTGAGTGAGAGAGAGAACTAGAGACAGTGAGAGAGAGAGAGAGAGAACTAGAGACAGAGAGAGAGAGAGAGAGAATTAGAGACAGTGAGTGAGAGAACTAGAGATAGTGAGAGAGAGAGAGAACTAGAGACAGTGTGTGTGTGTGTGAGTGTGTGAGAGAGAGAGAGAACTAGAGACAGTTAGAGAGAGAGAGAGAGAGAGAGAGAACTAGAGACAGTGAGAGAGAGAGAGAGAACTAGAGATAGTGAGAGAGAGAGAGAGAACTAGAGACAGTGAGAGAGAGAGAGAGAACTAGAGATAGTGAGAGAGAGAGAGAGAACTAGAGATAGTGAGAGAGAGAGAGAGAATTAGAGACAGAGAGAGAGAACTAGAGACAGTGTGTGTTTGTGTGTGTGTGTGAGAGAGAGCGAGAACCAGAGACAGTGAGAGAGAGAGAGAGTGAGAGAGAGAGAACTAGAGACAGTGAGAGAGAGAGAGAACTAGAGACAGTGAGTGAGAGAGAGAACTAGAGATAGTGAGTGAGAGAGAGAGAGAGAGAGAACTAGAGACAGTGAGAGAGAGAGAGAACTAGAGACAGTGAGTGAGAAAGAGAACTAGAGAGAGTGAGTGAGAGAGAGAGAACGAGAGACAGTGAGTGAGAGAACTAGAGATAGTGAGAGAGAGAACTAGAGAGAGAGAGAGAGAACTAGAGACAGTGAGAGAGAGAGAGAACTAGAGACAGTGAGTCAGAGAGAGAGAATTAGAGACAGTATGTGTTTGTGTGTGTGTGTGAGAGAGAGAGAGAGAGAACTAGAGACAGTTAGAGAGAGAGAGAACTAGAGACAGTACAGTGAGAGAGAGAGAGAGAACTAGAGACAGTGAGAGAGAGAGAGAGTGAGAGAGAGAGAACTAGAGACAGTGAGAGAGAGAGAGAACTAGAGACAGTGAGTGAGAGAGAGAACTAGAGATAGTGAGTGAGAGAGAGAGAGAGAGAGAACTAGAGACAGTGAGAGAGAGAGAGAACTAGAGACAGTGAGTGAGAGAGAGAACTAGAGAGAGTGAGTGAGAGAGAGAGAACGAGAGACAGTGAGTGAGAGAACTAGAGATAGTGAGAGAGAGAGAGAGAGAACTAGAGAGAGAGAGAGAGAACTAGAGACAGTGAGAGAGAGAGAGAACTAGAGACAGTGAGTGAGAGAGAGAGAATTAGAGACAGTATGTGTTTGTGTGTGTGTGTGAGAGAGAGAGAGAGAGAACTAGAGACAGTTGAGAGAGAGAGAGAACTAGAGACAGTGAGAGAGAGAGAGAGAACTAGAGACAGTGAGAGAGAGAGAGAGAGAGAGAACTAGAGACAGTGGAGAGAGAGAGAGAGAGAGAGAACTAGAGACAGTGTGTGTTTGTGTGTGTGTGTGTGAGAGAGAGAGAACTAGAGACAGTTAGAGAGAGAGAGAGAGAGAGAGAGAGAGAGAGAGAGAGAGAGAACTAGAGACAGTGAGAGAGAGAGAGAGAACTAGAGACAGTGAGTGAGAGAGAGAGAATTAGAGACAGTGTGTGTTTGTGTGTGTGTGTGAGAGAGAGAGAGAGAACTAGAGACAGTTAGAGAGAGAGAGAACTAGAGACAGTGAGAGAGAGAGAGAGAGAGAGAGAACTAGAGACAGTGAGAGAGAGAGAGAACTAGAGACAGTGAGTGAGAGAGAGAACTAGAGACAGGTGAGTGAGAGAGAGAGAACTAGAGACAGTGAGTGAGAGAGAGAGAATTAGAGACAGTGAGTGAGAGAGAGAACTAGAGACAGTGAGTGAGAGAGAGAGAACTAGAGACAGTGAGTGAGAGAGAGAGAACTAGAGACAGTGAGTGAGAGAACTAGAGATAGTGAGAGAGAGAGAGAGAACTAGAGAGAGAGAGAGAGAGAGAGAGAACTAGAGACAGTGAGAGAGAGAGAGAGAATGAGAGACAGTGAGAGAGAGAGAGAGAGAGAGAACTAGAGACAGTGAGAGAGAGAGAGAACTAGAGACAGTGAGTGAGAGAACTAGAGACAGTGAGAGAGAAAACTAGAGATAGTGAGAGAGAGAGAGAGAGTAAACTAGAGACAGTGAGAGAGAGAGAGAGAATGAGAGGACAGTGAGAGAGAGAGAGAACTAGAGACAGTGAGTGAGAGAGAGAGAATTAGAGACAGTGTGTGTTTGTGTGTGTGTGTGAGAGAGAGAGAGAACTAGAGACAGTTAGAGAGAGAGAGAGAGAGAGAGAGAGAACTAGAGACAGTGAGAGAGAGAGAGAACTAGAGACAGTTCGAGAGAGAGAGAGAGAGAGAGAGAGAGAGAACTAGAGACAGTGAGAGAGAGAGAGAACTAGAGACAGTTAGAGAGAGAGAGAGAGAGAGAGAGAACTAGAGACAGTGAGAGAGAGAGAGAACTAGAGACAGTGAGAGAGAGAGAGAACTAGAGACAGTGAGAGAGAGAGAGAGAATGAGAGGACAGTGAGAGAGAGAGAGAGAGAGAGAACTAGAGACAGTGAGGAGAGAGAGAGAACTAGAGACAGTGAGTGAGAGAACTAGAGACAGTGAGAGAGAAAACTAGAGATAGTGAGAGAGAGAGAGAGAGAACTAGAGACAGTGAGAGAGAGAGAGAGAATGAGAGACAGTGAGAGAGAGAGAGAGAGAGAGAACTAGAGACAGTGAGAGAGAGAGAGAACTAGAGACAGTGAGTGAGAGAGAGAGAATTAGAGACAGTGTGTGTTTGTGTGTGTGTGTGAGAGAGAGAGAGAGAACTAGAGACAGTTAGAGAGAGAGAGAGAGAGAGAGAGAGAGAACTAGAGACAGTGAGAGAGAGAGAGAACTAGAGACAGTTAGAGAGAGAGAGAGAGAGAGAGAGAGAACTAGAGACAGTGAGAGAGGAGAGAGAACTAGAGACAGTGAGAGAGAGAGAGAACTAGAGACAGTGAGAGAGAGAGAGAGAATGAGAGACAGTGAGAGAGAGAGAGAGAGAGAGAGAACTAGAGACAGTGAGTGAGAGAGAGAACTAGAGACAGTGAGTGAGAGAACTAGAGACAGTGAGAGAGAGAACTAGAGATAGTGAGAGAGAGAGAGAGAACTAGAGACAGAGAGAGAGAGAGAGAGAATTAGAGACAGTGAGTGAGAGAACTAGAGATAGTGAGAGAGAGAGAGAGAACTAGAGACAGTGAAAGAGAGAGAGAACTGGAGAACAGTGAGTGAGAGAGAGAGAACTAGAGACAGTGAGAGAGAGAACTAGAGACAGTGAGAGAGAGAGAGAGAGAGAGAGAACTAGAGACAGTGAAAGAGAGAGAGAACTGGAGACAGTGAGTGAGAGAGAGAGAACTAGAGACAGTGAGAGAGAGAACTAGAGACAGTGAGAGAGAGAGAGAACTAGAGACAGTGGAAAGAGAGAGAGAACTGGAGACAGTGAGTGAGAGAGAGAGAACTAGAGACAGTGAGTGAGAGGAGAGAACTAGAGACAGTGAGTGAGAGAGAGAACTAGAGACAGTGAGTGAGAGAGAGAGAGAGAGAACTAGAGACAGTTAGAGAGAGAGAGAGAACTAGAGACAGTGAGTGAGAGAGAGAACTAGAGACAGTGAGTGAGAGAGAGAACTGAGAGACAGTGAGAGAGAGAACTAGAGACAGTGAGTGAGAGAGAGAACTAGAGACAGTGAGAGAGAGAGAGAACTAGAGACAGTGAGTGCGAGAGAGAGAGAGAGAGGAACTAGAGACCGAGTGAGTGAGGAGAGAGAACTAGAGACAGTGAGTGAGAGAGAGAACTAGAGACAGTGAGAGAGAGAACTAGAGACAGTGAGTGAGAGAGAGAGAGAGAGAACTAGAGACAGTGACAGAGAGAGAGAGAGAACTAGAAACAGTGAGTGAGAGAGAGAGAGAGAGAACTAGAGACAGTTAGAGAGAGAGAGAGAACTAGAGACAGTGAGTAAGAGAGAGAACTAGAGACAGTGAGTGAGAGAGAGAACTAGAGACAGTGAGAGAGAGAACTAGAGACAGTGAGTGAGAGAGAGAACTAGAGACAGTGAGTGAGAGAGAGAACTAGAGACAGTGAGTGAGAGAGAGAGAGAGAGAACTAGAGACAGAGAGAGAGAGAGAATTAGAGACAGTGAGTGAGAGAACTAGAGATAGTGAGAGAGAGAGAGAGAGAGAGAGAGAGAACTAGAGACAGAGAGAGAGAGAGAGAGAATTAGAGACAGTGAGTGAGAGAACTAGAGATAGTGTGAGAGAGAGAGAACTAGAGACAGTGTGTGTGTGTGTGAGTGTGTGAGAGAGAGAACTAGAGACAGTTAGAGAGAGAGAGAGAGAGAGAGAGAACTAGAGAGTGAGAGAGAGAGAGACTAGAGACAGTGAGTGAGAGAACTAGAGATAGTAAGAGAGAGAGAGAGAACTAGAGACAGAGAGAGAGAGAGAGAGAATTAGAGACAGTGAGTGAGAGAAACGAGAGATAGTGAGAAAGAGAGAGACTGGAGACAGTGAGTGAGAGAGAGAGAACTAGAGACAGTGAAGAGAGAGAGAACTGGAGACAGTGAGTGAGAGAACTAGAGATAGTAAGAGAGAGAGAGAGAACTAGAGACAGAGAGAGAGAGAGAGAGAATTAGAGACAGTGAGTGAGAGAACTAGAGATAGTGAGAAAGAGAGAGAACTGGAGACAGTGAGTGAGAGAGAGAGAACTAGAGACAGTGAAAGAGAGAGAGAACTGGAGGCAGGGAGTGGAGAGAGAGAGAACTAGAGACAGTGAGAGAGAGAACTAGAGACAGTGTGAGAGAGAAGAGGGAGAGAGAGAGAACTAGAGACAGTGAGTGAGAGAGAGAAACTAGAGACAGTGAGTGAGAGAGGAGAACTAGAGACAGTGAGTGAGAGAACTAGAGATAGTGAGAGAGAGAGAGAGTAACTAGAGACAGTGAGAGAGAGAGAGAGAGAGAGAACTAGAGACAGAGAGAGAGAGAGAGAGAGAATAGGAGACAGTGAGTGAGAGAACTAGAGATAGTGTGAGAGAGAGGACTAGAGACAGTGTGTGTGTGTGAGTGTGAGAGAGAGAACTAGAGACAGTGAGAGAGAGAGAGAACTAGAGACAGTGAGTGAGAGAACTAGAGATAGTGAGAGAGAGAGAGAGACTAGAGACAGTGAGAGAGAGAGAGAACTAGAGACAGTGAGAGAGAGAGAGACTAGAGACAGTGAGTGAGAGAACTAGAGATAGTGAGAGTGAGAGAGAGAGAACTAGAGACAGAGAGAGAGAGAGAATTAGAGACAGTGAGTGAGAGAACTAGAGATAGTGAGAGAGAGAGGAGAGAGAGACTAGAGACAGGTGAAGAGAGAGAGAGAACTGGAGACAGTGAGGAGAGAGAGAGAACTAGAGACAGTGAGAGAGAGGACTAGAGACAGTGAGAGAGAGAACTAGAGACAGTGAGAGAGAGAGAGAGAGAACTAGAGACAGTGAGAGAGAGAGAGAACTAGAGACAGTGAGTGAGAGAACTAGAGGATAGTGAGAGAGAGAGAGAGAGAACTAGAGACAGAGAGAGAGAGAGAGAGAATTAGAGACAGTGAGTGAGAGAACTAGAGACAGTGAGAGAGAGAGAGGAACTGAGAGACAGTGAGTGAGAGAGAGAACTAGAGATAGTGAGAGTAGAGTAGAGAGAGAACTAGAGACAGTGAAGAGAGAGAGAGAACGAGAGACAGTGAGAGAGAGAGAGAGAGAGAGAACTAGAGACAGTGAGAGAGAGAGAGAGAGAGAGAACTAGAGACAGTGAGAGAGAGAGAGAGAACTAGAGACAGTGAAGAGAGAGTGAACTGGAGACAGTGAGTGAGAGAGAGAGAACTAGAGACAGTGAGAGAGAGAACTAGAGACAGTGTGAGAGAGGAGAGAACTGGAGACAGTGAGTGAGAGAGAGAGAGAGAGAACTAGAGACAGTGAGTGAGTGAGAGAACTAGAGACAGTGAGTGAGAAGAGAGAACTAGAGACAGTGAGTGAGAGAACTAGAGATAGTGAGAGAGAGAGAGAGAGAACTAGAGACAGTGAGAGAGAGAGAGAGAGAGAGAACTAGAGACGAGAGAGAGAGAAGAGAGAGAGAATTAGAGACAGTGAGTGAGAGAACTAGAGATAGTGTGAGAGAGAGAGAACTAGAGACAAGTGTGTGTGGTTGTGAGTGTGTGAGAGAGAGAACTAGAGACAGTTAGAGAGAGAGAGAACTAGAGACAGTGAGTGAGAGAACTAGAGATAGTGAGAGAGAGAGAGAGAGAACTAGAGACAGTGAGAGAGAGAGAGAACTAGAGACAGTGAGAGAGGAGAGAGAACTAGAGACAGTGAGTGAGAGAACTAGAGATAGTGAGAGAGGAGAGAGAGAGAACTAGAGACAGAGAGAGAGAGAGAGAATTAGAGACAGTGAAGTGAGAGAACTAGAGATAGTGAGAGAGAGAGAGAGAGACTAGAGGACAGTGAAAGAGAGAGAGAACTGGAGACAGTGAGTGAGAGAGAGAGAACTAGAGACAGTGAGAGAGAGGACTAGAGACAGTGAGAGAGAGAACTAGAGATAGTGAGAGAGAGAGAGAGAGAACTAGAGACAGTGAGAGAGAGAGAGAACTAGAGACAGTGAGTGAGAGAACTAGAGATAGTGAGAGAGAGAGAGAGAGAACTAGAGACAGAGAGAGAGAGAGAGAGAGAATTAGAGACAGTGAGTGAGAGAACTAGAGACAGTGAGAGAGAGAGAGAACTAGAGACAGTGAGTGAGAGAGAGAACTAGAGATAGTGAGAGAGAGAGAGAGAGAACTAGAGACAGTGAGAGAGAGAGAGAGAACGAGAGACAGTGAGAGAGAGAGAGAGAGAGAGAACTAGAGACAGTGAGAGAGAGAGAGAGAGAGAGAACTAGAGACAGTGAGAGAGAGAGAGAACTAGAGACAGTGAGTGAGAGAACTAGAGATAGTGAGAGAGAGAGAGAGAGAACTAGAGACAGAGAGAGAGAGAGAGAGAATTAGAGACAGTGAGTGAGAGAACTAGAGATAGTGAGAGAGAGAGAGAGAACTAGAGACAGAGAGAGTAGAGAGAGAACTAGAGACAGTGAGTGAGAGAACTAGAGATAGTGAGAGAGAGAGAGAGAGAACTAGAGACAGAGAGAGAGAGGAGAGAGAATTAGAGACAGTGAGTGAGAGAACTAGAGATTGTGAGAGAGAGAGAGAGAACTAGAGACAGTTGAGGAGAGAGAGAACTGGAGACAGTGAGTGAGAGAGAGAGAACTAGAGACAGGTGAGAGAGAGAACTTGAGACAGTGAGAGAGAGAGAGTTGAGAGAGAGAGAACTAGAGACAGTGAAAGAGTGAGAGAGAACTGGAGACAGTGGAGTGAGAGAGAGGAGAGAAGAAGAACTAGAGACAGTGAGAGTGAGAGAGAGAACTAAGACAGTGAGTGAGAGAACTAGAGACAGTGAGTGAGAGAACTAGAGACAGAGAGAGAGAACTAGAGACAGTGAGAGAGAGAACTAGAGACAGTGAGTGAGAGAGAGAGAGTGAGAACTAGAGACAGTGACAGAGAGAGAGAGAGAACTAGAAACAGTGAGTGAGAGAGAGAGAGACTAGAGAGCAGTTAGAGTTGTGAGAGAGAACTGAGAGCCAGTGAGTGAGTGAGAGAACTAGAGCAGTGAGTGAGTACGTGAGAGGAACTAGAGACTGAGGAGAGAGAGACTAGACCGTGAGGTGAGAGAGAGAGAAGAGAGAAACTAGAGACAGTGAGTATCTCTCTCAACAGACAACAACGGAGTTGTTGTTCGTTTTTGCTTTGGTGGTTATTGTTTTTTTAGGAGAGAAAGAGAAGATACTCACTGTCTCTAGTTCTCTCTCTCTCTCTCTCACTCACTGTCTCTAGTTCTCTCTCTCACTCAGTCTCTAGTTCTCTCTCTCACTCACCTGTCTCTAGTTCTCTCTCTCACTCACTGTCTCTAGTTCTCTCTCTCTCTCTAACTGTCCCTAGTTCTCTCTCTCTCTCACTCACTGTTTCTAGTTCTCTCTCTCTCTCTGTCACTGTCTCTAGTTCTCTCTCTCTCTCTCTCACTCACTGTCTCTAGTTCTCTCTCTCACTGTCTCTAGTCTCTCTCTCTGTCTCTAGTTCTCTCACTCACTGTCTCTAGTTCTCATCCTCACTGTCTCTTGTTCTCTCTCTCTCTCACTGTCTCTAGTTCTCTCTCTCTCTCTCTCACTCACTGTCTCCAGTTCTCTCTCTCTTTCACTGTCTCTAGTTCTCTCTCTCTCTCTCTCTCTCTCTCACTGTCTCAAGTTCTCTCTCTCACTGTCTCTAGTTCTCTCTCTCTCACTCACTGTCCTCCAGTTCTCTCTCTCCTTCACTGTCTCTAGTTCTCTCTCTCTCTCTCACTATCTCTAGTTCTCTCACTCACTGTCTCTAATTCTCTCTCTCTCTCTCTCTGTCTCTAGTTCTCTCTCTCTCTCTCTCACTATCTCTAGTTCTCTCACTCACTGTCTCTAGTTCTCTCTCTCTCTCTCTGTCTCTAGTTCTCTCTCTCTCTCTCACTATCTCTAGTTCTCTCACTCACTGTCTCTAATTCTCTCTCTCTCTCTCTCTGTCTCTAGTTCTCTCTCTCTCTCTCTCACTATCTCTAGTTCTCTCACTCACTGTCTCTAGTTCTCTCTCTCTCTCACTGTCTCTAGTTCTCTCTCTCTCTCTCTCTCTCACTGTCCTCTAGTTCTCTCTCTCTCTCTCTCTCTCACTGTCTCTCGTTCTCTCTCTCTCTCTCACTGTCTCTAGTTCTCTCTCTCTCTCTCTCACTATCTCTAGTTCTCTCTCTCACTCACTGTCTCTAGTTCTCTCTCTCTCTCACTGTCTCTAGTTCTCTCACTCACTGTCTCTAATTCTCTCTCTCTCTCTCTCTCGTCTCTAGTTCTCTCTCTCTCTCTCTCACTATCTCTAGTTCTCTCACTCACTGTCTCTAGTTCTCTCTCTCTCTCACTGGTCTCTAGTTCTCTCTCTCTCTCTCTCACTATCTCTAGTTCTCTCTCTCACTGTCTCTAGTCCTCTCTCTCACTGTCTCTAGTTCTCTCTCTCTCACTCACTGTCTCCAGTTCTCTCTCTCTTTCACTGTCTCTAGTTCTCTCTCTCTCTCTCACTATCTCTAGTTCTCTCACTCACTGTCTCTAATTCTCTCTCTCTCTTCTCTGTCTCTAGTTCTCTCTTCTCTCTCTCTCACTATCTCTAGTTCTCTCACTCACTGTCTCTAGTTCTCTCTCTCTCTCACTGTCTCTAGTTCTCTCTCTCTCTCACTGTCTCTAGTTCTCTCTCTCTCTCTCTCTCACTATCTCTAGTTCTCTCACTCACTGTCTCTAGTTCTCTCTCTCTCTAACTGTCTCTAGTTCTCTCTCTCACACACTCACACACGACACACACTGTCTCTAGTTCTCTCTCTCTCACACTATCTCTAGTTCTCTCACTCACTGTCTCTAATTCTCTCTCTCTCTCTCTCTCTGTCTCTAGTTCTCTCTCTCTCTCTCTCTCTCACTGTCTCTAGTTCTCTCTCTCTCTCTCTCACTATCTCTAGTTCTCTCACTCACTGTCTCTAGTTCTCTCTCTCACTCACTGTCTCTAGTTCTCTCACTCACTCACTGTCTCTAGTTCTCTCTCTCTCTCTCTCACTCACTGTCTCCAGTTCTCTCTCTCTCACACTGTCTCTAGTTCTCTCTCTCACTGTCTCTAGTTCTCTCTCTCTCACTCACTGTCTCCAGTTCTCTCTCTCTTTCACTGTCTCTAGTTCTCTCTCTCTCTCTCACTGTCTCTAGTTCTCTCTCTCTCTCTCTCTCATCACTGTCTCTAGTTCTCTCTCTCTCTCTCTCTCTCACTGTCTCTCGTTCTCTCTCTCTCTCTCACTGTCTCTAGTTCTCTCTCTCTCTCTCTCACTATCTCTAGTTCTCTCTCTCACTCACTGTCTCTAGTTCTCTCTCTCTCTCACTGTCTCTAGTTCTCTCACTCACTGTCTCTAATTCTCTCTCTCTCTCTCTCTGTCTCTAGTTCTCTCTCTCTCTCTCTCACTATCTCTAGTTCTCTCACTCACTGTCTCTAGTTCTCTCTCTCTCTCACTGTCTCTAGTTCTCTCTCTCTCTCTCTCACTATCTCTAGTTCTCTCTCTCACTGTCTCTAGTCCTCTCTCTCACTGTCTCTAGTTCTCTCTCTCTCACTCACTGTCTCCAGTTCTCTCTCTCTTTCACTGTCTCTAGTTCTCTCTCTCTCTCTCACTATCTCTAGTTCTCTCACTCACTGTCTCTAATTCTCTCTCTCTCTCTGTCTCTAGTTCTCTCTCTCTCTCTCTCACTATCTCTAGTTCTCTCACTCACTGTCTCTAGTTCTCTCTCTCTCTCACTGTCTCTAGTTCTCTCTCTCTCTCACTGTCTCTAGTTCTCTCTCTCTCTCTCTCACTATCTCTAGTTCTCTCACTCACTGTCTCTAGTTCTCTCTCTCTCTAACTGTCTCTAGTTCTCTCTCTCACACACTCACACACACACACAGACTGTCTCTAGTTCTCTCTCTCTCACACTATCTCTAGTTTCTCTCACTCACTGTCTCTAATTCTCTCTCTCTCTCTCTCTCTGTCTCTAGTTCTCTCTCTCTCTCTCTCTCTCACTGTCTCTAGTTCTCTCTCTCTCTCTCTCACTATCTCTAGTTCTCTCACTCACTGTCTCTAGTTCTCTCTCTCACTCACTGTCTCTAGTTCTCTCTCTCACTCACTGTCTCTAGTTCTCTCTCTCTTCACACTGTCTCTAGTTCTCTCTCTCACTGTCTCTAGTTCTCTCTCTCTCACTCACTGCCTCCAGTTCTCTCTCTCTTTCACTGTCTCTAGTTCTCTCTCTCTCACTCACTGTCTCCAGTTCTCTCTCTTTCTCACTATCTCTAGTTCTCTCACTCACTGTCTCTAATTCTCTCTCTCTCTCTCTCTGTCTCTAGTTCTCTCTCTCTCTCTTACTATCTCTAGTTCTCTCACTCACTGTCTCCAGTTCTCTCTCTCTTTCACTGTCTCTAGTTCTCTCTCTCTCACTCACTGTCTCCAGTCTCTCTCTTTCTCACTATCTCTCGTTCTCTCACTCACTGTCTCTAATTCTCTCTCTCTCTCTCTCTGTCTCTAGTTCTCTCTCTCTCTCTTACTATCTCTAGTTCTCTCACTCACTGTCTCTAGTTCTCTCTCTCTCTCACTCTCTAGTTCTCTCTCTCTCTCTCTCTCTCTCTAACTGTCTCTAGTTCTCTCTCTCACACACCACACACACACACACACTGTCTCTAGTTCTCTCTCTCTCACACTATCTCTAGTTCTCTCACTCACTGTCTCTAATTCTCTCTCTCTCTCTCTCTGTCTCTAGTTCTCTCTCTCTCTCTCTCTCTCTCTCTCACTATCTCTAGTTCTCTCACTCACTGTCTCTAATTCTCCTCTCTCTCTCTGTCTCTAGTTCTCTCTCTCTCTCTCTCACTCACTGTCCTCTAGTTCTCTCTCTCACTCACTGTCTCTAGTTCTCTCTCTCACTCACTGTCTCTAGTTCTCTCTCTCACTGTCTCTAGTTCTCTCTCTCACTCACTGTCTCTAGTTCTCTCTCTTACTCACTGTCTCTAGTTCTCTCTCTCTCTCTAACTGTCTCTAGTTCTCTCTCTCTCTCTCTCACTCACTGTTTCTAGTTCTCTCTCTCTCTCTGTCACTGTCTCTAGTTCTCTCTCTCTCTCTCTCACTCACTGTCTCTAGTTCTCTCTCTCACTGTCTCTAGTTCTCTCTCTCACTCACTGTCTCTAGTTCTCTCTCTCACTCACTGTCTCTAGTTCTCTCTCTCTCTCTCTCTCACTCACTGTCTCTAGTTCTCTCTCTCTCTCACTGTCTCTAGTTCTCTCTCTCCACTCACTGTCTCTAGTTCTCTCTCTCACTGTCCTCTAGTTCTCTCTCTCACTCACTGTCTCTAGTTCTCTCTCTCACTCACTGTCTCTAGTTCTCTCTCTCTCTCTAACTGTCTCTAGTTCTCTCTCTCTCTCTCTCACTCACTGTCCTCTAGTTCTCTCTCTCACTCACTGTCTCTAGTTCTCTCTCTCACTCACTGTCTCTAGTTCTCTCTCTCTCACTCACTGTCTCCAGTTCTCTCTCTCTTCACTGTCTCTAGTTTCTCTCTCTCTCTCACTGTCTCTAGTTCTCTCTCTCACTGTCTCTAGTTCTCTCTCTCTCACTCACTGTCTCCAGTTCTCTCTCTCTTTCACTGTCTCTAGTTCTCTCTCTCTCTCCTCTCTCTCTCACTGTCTCTAGTTCTCTCTCTCACTGTCCTCTAGTTCTCTCTCTCTCACTCACTGTCTCCAGTTCTCTCTCTCTTTCACTGTCTCTAGTTCTCTCTCTCTCTCTCACTATCTCTAGTTCTCTCACTCACTGTCTCTAATTCTCTCTCTCTCTCTCTCTGTCTCTAGTTCTCTCTCTCTCCTCACTATCTCTAGTTCTCTCTCTCACTGTCCTCTAGTTCTCTCACTCACTGTCTCTAGTTCTCTCTCTCACTCACTGTCTCTAGTTCTCTCTCTCTCTCTCTCTCTCTCACTGTCTCTCATTCTCTCTCTCTCTCTCACTGTCTCTAGTTCTCTCTCTCTCTCACTGTCTCTAGTTCTCTCTCTCTCTCACTGTCTCTAGTTCTCTCTCTCTCTCTCTCTCCTCTCTAACTGTCTCTAGTTCTCTCTCTCTCTCACTGTCTCTAGTTCTCTCTCTCTCTCTCTCTCTCTCTCTCTAACTGTCTCTAGTTCTCTCTCTCTCTCTCACACACACACACAAACACACACTGTCTCTAATTCTCTCTCTCTCACTCACTGTCTCTAGTTCTCTCTCTCTCTCACTGTCTCTAGTTCTCTCTCTCTCTCTCTCTCTCACTGTCTCTCATTCTCTCTCTCTCTCTCTCACTGTCTCTAGTTCTCTCTCTCTCTCTCTCACTATCTCTAGTTTCTCTCTCACTGTCTCTAGTTCTCTCACTCACTGTCTCTAGTTCTCTCTCTCTCTCACTGTCTCTAGTTCTCTCTCTCTCTCTCTCTCTCACTGTCTCTCATTCTCTCTCTCTCTCTCACTGTCCTCTAGTTCTCTCTCTCTCTCACTGTCTCTAGTTCTCTCTCTTCTCTCACTGTCTCTAGTTCTCTCTCTCTCTCTCTCTCTCTCTAACTGTCTCTAGTTCTCTCTCTCTCTCACTGTCCTCTAGTTCTCTCTCTCTTCTCTCTCTCTCTCTCTCTCGAACTGTCTCTAGTTCTCTCTCTCTCTCACTGTCTCTAGTTCTCTCTCTCTCTCTCTCTCTCTCTCTAACTGTCTCTAGTTCTCTCTCTCTCTCACACACACACACACAAACACACACTGTCTCTAATTCTCTCTCTCTCACTCACTGTCTCTAGTTCTCTCTCTCTCTCACTGTCTCTCATTCTCTCTCCTCTCTCTCACTGTCTCTAGTTTACTCTCTCTCTCTCTCTCACTATCTCTAGTTTTCTCTCTCACTGTCTCTAGTTCTCTCACTCACTGTCTCTAGTTCTCTCTCTCTCTCACTGTTCTCTAGTTCTCTCTCTCTCTCTCTCTCTCACTGTCTCTCATTCTCTCTCTCTCTCTCACTGTCTCTAGTTCTCTCTCTCTCTCTCTCTCTCTCTAGTTCTCTCTCTCTCTCTCACTATCTCTAGTTCTCTCACTCACTGTCTCTAGTTCTCTCTCTCTCACTCACTGTCTCTAGTTCTCTCTCTCTCACTCACTGTCTCTAGTTCTCTCTCTCACTCACTGTCTCTAATTCTCTCTTCTCACTCACTGTCTCTAGTTCTCTCTCGTCTCACTCACTGTCTCTAGTTCTCTCTCTCACTCACTGTCTCTAGTTCTCTCTCTCTCTCACTGTCTCTAGTGTCTCTCTCTCTCTCTCTCTCTCTCTCACTGTCTCTAGTTCTCTCTCTCTCTAACTGTCTCTAGTTCTCTCTCTCTCTCTCACACACACACACAAACACACACTGTCTCTAATTCTCTCTCTCTCACTCACTGTCTCTAGTTCTCTTCTCTCTCTCGTCACTGTCTCTAGTTCTCTCTCTCTCTCTCTCTCTCTCTCTCTCTTCTCTCTCTCTCTAACTGTCTCTAGTTCTCTCTCTCTCACACACACACACACAAACACACACTGTCTCTAGTTTCTCTCTCTCTCTCTCTCTCACTGTCTCTAGTTCTCTCTCTCTCTCTCTCTCTCACTGGTCTCTAGTTCTCTCTCTCTCTCTCACTGTCTCTAGTTCTCTCTCTCTCTAACTGTCTCTAGTTCTCTCTCTCTCTCTCTCACACACACACACAAACCACAATACTGTCTCTAATTCTCTCTCTCTCACTCACTGTCTCTAGTTCTCTCTCTCTCTCACTGTCTCTAGTTCTCTCTCTCTCTCTCTAGTTCTCTCTCTCTCTCTCTCACTATCTCTAGTTCTCTCACTCACTGTCTCTCGTTCTCTCCTCTCTCACTCACTCTCTCTAGTTCTCTCTCTCACTCACTGTCTCTAGTTCTCTCTCTCTCTCACTGTCTCTAGTTCTCTCTCTCTCTCTCTCTCACTCACTATCTCTAGTTCTCTCTCTCACTCACTGTCTCTAGTTCTCTCTCTCTCTCACTGTCTCTAGTTCTCTCTCTCTCACTCTCTCTCTCTCTCACTGTCCTCTAGTTCTCTCTCTCTCTCTCACTGTCTCTAGTTCTCTCTCTCTCTAACTGTCTCTAGTTCTCTCTCTCTCTCTCTCACACACACACACAAACACATACTGTCTCTAATTCCTCTCTCTCTGACTCACTGTCTCTAGTTCTCTCTCTCTCTCACTGTCTCTAGTTCTCTCTCTCTCTCTCTAGTTCTCTCTCTCACTATCTCTAGTTCTCTCACTCACTGTCTCTCGTTCTCTCTCTCGTCACTCACTCTCTCTAGTTCTCTTTCTCACTCACTGTCTCTAGTTCTCTCTCTCTCATCACTGTCTCTAGTTCTCTCTCTCTCTCTCTCTCACTCACTATCTCTAGTTCTCTCTCTCACTCACTGTCTCTAGTTCTCTCTCTCTCTCACTGTCTCTAGTTCTCTCTCTCTCACTCTCTCTCTCTCTCACTGTCCTCTGGTTCTCTCGCTCTCTCTCACACACACACACAAACACACACTGTCTCTAGTTCTCTCTCTCTGTCTCTAATTCTCTCTCTCTCTCTCACTATCTCTAGTTTCTCTCTCTCTCTCTCACTATCTCTAGTTCTCTCTCTCTCTCTCACTGTCTCTAGTTCTCTCTCTCTCTCTCACTATCTCTAGTTCTCTCTCATCTCTCTCACTGTCTCTAGTTCTCTCTCTCTCTCTCTCTCTCTCTAACTGTCTCTAGTTCTCTCTCTCTCTCACCACACTCACACACACACACACTGTCTCTAGTTCTCTCTCTCTCTCACTATCTCTAGTTCTCTCACTCACTGTCTCTAATTCTCTCTCTCTCTCTCTCTGTCTCTAGTTCTCTCTCTCTCTCTCTCACTGTCTCTAGTTCTCTCTCTCACTCACTGTCTCTAGTTCTCTCTCTCATTCACTGTCTCTAGTCTCTCTCTCTATCTAACTGTCTCTAGTTCTCTCTCTCTCTCTCTTCAACTGTCCTCTAGTTCTCTCTCTCACTCACTGTCTCTAGTTCTCTCTCTCACTCACTGTCTCTAGTTCTCTCTCTCTATCTAACTGTCTCTAGTTCTCTCTCTCTCTCTCTCACTCACTGTCTCTAGTTCTCTCTCTCACTCACTGTCTCTATTCTCTCTCTCACTCACTGTCTCTAGTTCTCCTCTCTCACTCACTGTCTCTAGTTCTCTCTCTCTCTCTAACTGTCTCTAGTTCTCTCTCTCTCTCACTCACTGTTCTAGTTCTCTCTCTCTCTCTGTCACTGTCTCTAGTTCTCTCTCTCTCTCTCTCACTCACTGTCTCTAGTTCTCTCTCTCACTGTCTCTAGTTCTCTCTCTCTGTCTCTAGTTCTCTCACTCACTGTCTCTAGTTCTCTCACTCACTGTCTCTAGTTCTCTCTCTCTCACTGTCTCTAGTTCTCTCTCTCTCTCTCTCACTCACTGTCCTCCAGTTCTCTCTCTCTTTCACTGTCTCTAGTTCTCTCTCTCTCTCTCTCTCTCTCACTGTCTCTAGTTCTCTCTCTCACTGTCTCTAGTTCTCTCTCTCTCACTCACTGTCTCCAGTTCTCTCTCTCTTTCACTGTCTCTAGTTCTCTCTCTCTCTCTCACTATCTCTAGTTCTCTCACTCACTGTCTCTAATTCTCTCTCTCTCACTCATTGTCTCTAGTTCTCTCTCTCTCACTCACTGTCTCTAGTTCTCTCTCTCTCTCTCACTGTCTCTAGTTCTCTCTCTCTGTCTCTAGTTCTCTCACTCACTGTCTCTAGTTCTCTCACTCACTGTCTCTAGTTCTCTCTCTCTCACTGTCTCTAGTTCTCTCTCTCTCTCTCTCACTCACTGTCTCCAGTTCTCTCTCTCTTTCACTGTCTCTAGTTCTCTCTCTCTCTCTCTCTCTCTCACTGTCTCTAGTTCTCTCTCTCACTGTCTCTAGTTCTCTCTCTCTCACTCACTGTCCTCCAGTTCTCTCTCTCTTTCACTGTCTCTAGTTCTCTCTCTCTCTCTCACTATCTCTAGTTCTCTCACTCACTGTCTCTAATTCTCTCTCTCTCACTCATTGTCTCTAGTTCTCTCTCTCTCACTCACTGTCTCTAGTTCTCTCTCTCTCACTCACTGTCTCTAGTCTCTCTCTCACTCACTGTCTCTCGTTCTCTCTCTCTCACTCCTGTCTCTAGTTCTCTCTCTCTCACTCACTGTCTCTAGTTCTCTCTCTCACTCACTGTCTCTAGTTCTCTCTTCTCTCTCTCACTGTCCTCTAGTTCTCTCTCTCTCTCTCTCTCTCTCACTGTCTCTAGTTCTCTCTCTCTCTAACTGTCCTCTAGTTCTCTCTCTCTCTCTCACACACACACACAAACACACACTGTCTCTAATTCTCTCTCTCTCACTCACTGTCTCTAGTTCTCTCTCTCTCTCACTGTCTCTAGTTCTCTCTCTCTCTCTCTCTCTCTCTCTCTCTCTCACTCACTATCTCTAGTTCTCTCTCTCACTCACTGTCCTCTAGTTCTCTCTCTCTCTCACTGTCTCTAGTTCTCTCTCTCTCTCTCTCACTCACTGTCTCCAGTTCTCTCTCTCTTTCACTGTCTCTAGTTCTCTCTCTCTCTCTCTCTCTCTCTCACTGTCTCTAGTTCTCTCTCTCTCACTCACTGTCTCCAGTCTCTCTCTCTTTCACTGTCTCTAGTTCTCTCTCTCTCTCTCACTATCTCTAGTTCTCTCACTCACTGTCTCTAATTCTCTCTCTCTCACTCACTGTCTCTAGTTCTCTCTCTCACTGTCTCTAGTTCTCTCTCTCTGTCTCTAGTTCTCTCACTCACTGTCTCTAGTTCTCTCACTCACTGTCTCTAGTTCTCTCTCTCTCTCACTGTCTCTAGTTCTCTCTCTCTCTCTCTCACTCACTGTCTCCAGTTCTCTCTCTCTTCACTGTCTCTAGTTCTCTCTCTCTCTCTCTCTCACTCACTGTCTCTAGTTCTCTCTCTCACTGTCTCTAGTTCTCTCTCTCTGTCTCTAGTTCTCTCACTCACTGTCTCTAGTTCTCTCACTCACTGTCTCTAGTTCTCTCTCTCTCTCACTGTCTCTAGTTCTCTCTCTCTCTCTCTCACTCACTGTCTCCAGTTCTCTCTCTCTTCACTGTCTCTAGTTCTCTCTCTCTCTCTCTCTCTCTCACTGTCTCTAGTTCTCTCTCTCACTGTCTCTAGTTCTCTCTCTCTCACTCACTGTCTCCAGTTCTCTCTCTCTTTCACTGTCTCTAGTTCCTCTCTCTCTCTCACTATCTCTAGTTCTCTCACTCACTGTCTCTAATTCTCTCTCTCTCTCTCTCTGTCTCTAGTTCTCTCTCTCTCTCTCTCACTATCTCTAGTTCTCTCACTCACTGTCTCTAGTTCTCTCTCTCTCTCACTGTCTCTAGTTCTCTCTCTCTCTCTCTCACTATCTCTAGTTCTCTCACTCACTGTCTCTAGTTCTCTCTCTCTCTCACTGTCTCTAGTTCTCTCTCTCTCTCTCTCTCTCACTGTCTCTAGTTCTCTCTCTCTCTCTCTCTCTCACTGTCTCTCGTTCTCTCTCTCTCTCTCACTGTCTCTAGTTCTCTCTCCTCTCTCTCTCACTATCTCTAGTTCTCTCTCTCACTCACTGTCTCTAGTTCTCTCTCTCTCTCACTGTCCTCTAGTTCTCTCACTCACTGTCTCTAATTCTCTCTCTCTCTCTCTCTGTCTCTAGTTCTCTCTCTCTCTCTCTCACTATCTCTAGTTCTCTCACTCACTGTCTCTAGTTCTCTCTCTCTCTCACTGTCTCTAGTTCTCTCTCTCTCTCTCTCACTATCTCTAGTTCTCTCACTCACTGTCTCTAGTTCTCTCTCTCTCTCACTGTCTCTAGTTCTCTCTCTCCTCTCTCTCGTCGTCTCACTGTCCTCTAGTTCTCTCTCTCTCTCTCACTGTCTCTCGTTCTCTCTCTCTCTCTCACTGTCTCTAGTTCTCTCTCTCTCTCTCTCACTATCTCTAGTTCTCTCTCTCACTCACTGTCTCTAGTTCTCTCTCTCTCTCACTGTCTCTAGTTCTCTCTCTCTCTCTCTCTCACTGTCTCTAGTTCTCTCTCTCACTGTCTCTAGTTCTCTCTCTCCTCACTCACTGTCTCCAGTTCTCTCTCTCTTTCACTGTCTCTAGTTCTCTCTCTCTCTCTCACTATCTCTAGTTCTCTCACTCACTGTCTCTAATTCTCTCTCTCTCTCTCTCTCTGTCTCTAGTTCTCTCTCTCTCTCTCTCACTATCTCTAGTTCTCTCACTCACTGTCTCTAGTTCTCTCTCTCTCTCACTGTCTCTAGTTCTCTCTCTCTCTCTCTCACTATCTCTAGTTCTCTCACTCACTGTCTCTAGTTCTCTCTCTCTCTCACTGTCTCTAGTTCTCTCTCTCTCTCTCTCTCTCACTGTCTCTAGTTCTCTCTCTCTCTCTCTCACTATCTCTAGTTCTCTCACTCACTGTCTCTAGTTCTCTCTCTCACTCACTGTCTCTAGTTCTCTCTCTCACTGTCTCTAGTTCTCTCTCTCACTCACTGTCTCTAGTTCTCTCTCTCTCTCTCTCACTCACTGTCTCCAGTTCTCTCTCTCTCACACTGTCTCTAGTTCTCTCTCTCACTGTCTCTAGTTCTCTCTCTCTCACTCACTGTTCCAGTTCTCTCTCTCTTTCACTGTCTCTAGTTCTCTCTCTCTCACTCACTGTCTCCAGTTCTCTCTCTTTCTCACTATCTCTAGTTCTCTCACTCACGTCTCTAATTCTCTCTCTCTCTCTCTCTGTCTCTAGTTCTCTCTCTCTCTCTTACTATCTCTAGTTCTCTCACTCACTGTCTCTAGTTCTCTCTCTCTCTCACTGTCTCTAGTTCTCTCTCTCTCTCTCTCTCTCACTGTCTCTAGTTCTCTCTCTCTCTCTCTCTCTCACTGTCTCTCGTTCTCTCTCTCTCTCTCACTGTCTCTAGTTCTCTCTCTCTCTCTCTCACTATCTCTAGTTCTCTCTCTCACTCACTGTCTCTAGTTCTCTCTCTCTCTCACTGTCTCTAGTTCTCTCTCTCTCTCTCTCTCACTGTCTCTAGTTCTCTCTCTCACTGTCTCTAGTTCTCTCTCTCTCACTCACTGTCTCCAGTTCTCTCTCTCTTTCACTGTCTCTAGTTCTCTCTCTCTCTCTCACTATCTCTAGTTCTCTCACTCACTGTCTCTAGTTCTCTCTCTCTCTCACTGTCTCTAATTCTCTCTCTCTCTCTCTGTCTCTAGTTCTCTCTCTCTCTCTCTCACTATCTCTAGTTCTCTCACTCACTGTCTCTAGTTCTCTCTCTCTCTCACTGTCTCTAGTTCTCTCTCTCTCTCTCTCACTATCTCTAGTTCTCTCACTCACTGTCTCTAGTTCTCTCTCTCTCTCACTGTCTCTAGTTCTCTCTCTCTCTCTCTCTCTCACTGTCTCTAGTTCTCTCTCTCTCTCTCTCACTATCTCTAGTTCCTCTCACTCACTGTCTCTAGTTCTCTCTCTCACTCACTGTCTCTAGTTCTCTCTCTCACTGTCTCTAGTTCTCTCTCTCACTCACTGTCTCTAGTTCTCTCTCTCTCTCTCTCACTCACTGTCTCCAGTTCTCTCTCTCTCACACTGTCTAGTTCTCTCTCTCACTGTCTCTAGTTCTCTCTCTCTCACTCACTGTCTCAGTTCTCTCTCTCTTCACTGTCTCTAGTTCTCTCTCTCTCACTCACTGTCTCCAGTTCTCTCTCTTTCTTCACTATCTCTAGTCTCTCACTCACTGTCTCTAATTCTCTCTCTCTCTCTCTCTGTCTCTAGTTCTCTCTCTCTTCTCTTACTATCTCTAGTTCTCTCACTCACTGTCTCTAGTTCTCTCTCTCTCTCACTCTCTAGTTCTCTCTCTCTCTCTCTCTCTCTCTCACTGTCTCTAGTTCTCTCTCTCACACACTCACACACACACACACTGTCTCTAGTTCTCTCTCTCTCACACTATCTCTAGTTCTCTCACTCACTGTCTCTAATTCTCTCTCTCTCTCTCTCTGTCTCTAGTTCCCTCTCTCTCTCTCTCTCTCTCTCTCTCACTATCTCTAGTTCTCTCACTCACTGTCTCTAATTCTCTCTCTCTCTCTGTCTCTAGTTCTCTCTCTCTCTCTCTCACTCACTGTCTCTAGTTCTCTCTCTCACTCACTGTCTCTAGTTCTCTCTCTCACTCACTGTCTCTAGTTCTCTCACTCACTGTCTCTAGTTCTCTCTCTCACTCACTGTCTCTAGTTCTCTCTCTCACTGTCTCTAGTTCTCTCTCTCACTCACTGTCTCTAGTTCTCTCTCTTACTCACTGTCTCTAGTTCTCTCTCTCTCTCTAACTGTCTCTAGTTCTCTCTCTCTCTCTCTCACTCTCTGTTTCTAGTTCTCTCTCTCTCTCTGTCACTGTCTCTAGTTCTCTCTCTCTCTCTCTCACTCACTGTCTCTATTTCTCTCTCTCACTGTCTGTAGTTCTCTCTCTCACTCACTGTCTCTAGTTCTCTCTCTCACTCACTGTCTCTAGTTCTCTCTCTCTCTCTCTCTCACTCACTGTCTCTAGTTCTCTCTCTCTCTCACTGTCTCTAGTTCTCTCTCTCACTCACTGTCTCTAGTTCTCTCTCTCACTGTCTCTAGTTCTCTCTCTCACTCACCTGTCTCTAGTTCTCTCTCTCACTCACTGTCTCTAGTTCTCTCTCTCTCTCTAACTGTCTCTAGTTCTCTCTCTCTCTCTCTCACTCACTGTTTCTAGTTCTCTCTCTCTCTCTCTCACTATCTCTAGTTCTCTCTCTCACTCACTGTCTCCAGTTCTCTCTCTCTCTCACTGTCTCTAGTTCTCTCTCTCTCTCTCTCACTCACTGTTTCTAGTTCTCTCTCTCTCTCTGTCACTGTCTCTAGTTCTCTCTCTCTCTCACTGTCTCTAGTTCTCTCTCTCTCTCTCTCACTCACTGTTTCTAGTTCTCTCACTCTCTCTGTCACTGTCTCTAGTTCTCTCTCTCACTCACTGTCTCTAGTTCTCTCTCTCTCTCCTCTCTGTCTCTAGTTCTCTCTCTCTCTCTTCACTATCTCTAGTTCTCTCACTCACTGTCTCTAGTTCTCTCTCTCTCACTGTCTCTAGTTCTCTCTCTCTCTCTCCTCTAGTCTCTCACTCACTGTCTCTAGTTCTCTCTCTCTCTCACTGTCTCTAGTTCTCTCTCTCTCTCTCTCTCACTGTCTCTAGTTTCTCTCTCTCTCTCTCACTATCTCTAGTTCTCTCACTCACTGTCTCTAGTTCTCTCTTCCACTCACTGTCTCTAGTTCTCTCTCTCACTGTCTCTAGTTCTCTCTCTCACTCACTGTCTCTAGTTCTCTCTCTCTCTCTCTCACTCACTGTCTCCAGTTCTCTCTCTCTCACACTGTCTCTAGTTCTCTCTCTCACTGTCTCTAGTTCTCTCTCTCTCACTCACTGTCTCCAGTTCTCTCTCTCTTTCACTGTCTCTAGTTCTCTCTCTCTCACTCACTGTCTCCAGTTCTCTCTCTTTCTCACTATCTCTAGTTCTCTCACTCACTGTCTCTAATTCTCTCTCTCTCTCTCTCTGTCTCTAGTTCTCTCTCTCTCTCTTACTATCTCTAGTTCTCTCACTCACTGGTCTCTAGTTCTCTCTCTCTCTCACTCTCTAGTTCTCTCTCTCTCTCTCTCTCTCTCTCACTGTCTCTAGTTCTCTCTCTCACACACTC
>NW_027310764.1:0-48172 GCF_047496795.1 Chiloscyllium punctatum | reverse complement strand
CTGCCCCAACTCCTCTCTCCCTCACTGCCCCGCCTCCTCTCTCCCCCTCACTGCCCCGCCTCCTCTCTCCCTCACTGCCACGCCTCCTCTCTCCCCCCTCACTGCCACCTCCTCTCTCCCCCTCACTGCCCCGCCTCCTCTCTCCCCTCAATGCCCCGCCTCCTCTCTCCCTCACTGCCCTGCCTCCTTTCTCCCCCTCACTGCCCCACCTCCTCGCTCCCTCACTGTCCCGCCTCCTCTCTCGCCCTCACTGTCCCGCCCCCTCTCTACCCCGCCTCTTCTCTCCCTCACTGCCACGCCTCTTCTCTCCCCCTCACTGCCCCACCTCCTCTCCCCCTCACTCCCACGCCTCCTCTCTCCCCCTCACTGCCCCACCTCCTCTCCCCCTCACTGACCCCTCCTCTCTTCCTCACTCCCACGCCTCCTCTCTCCCCCTCACTGCCCCCCTGCTCTCTCCCCCTCAATGCCCCGCCTCCTCTCCCCTCACTGCCCCGCCCCCTCTCTCCCACTCACTACCCCGCCTCCTCTCCCTCACTGCCACGCCCCCTCTAGCCCTCTCACTGTCCCGCCTCATCTCTCCCTCACTGTCCTGCCTCCTCTCTCCTCCTCACTGCCCTACCTCCTTTCTCCCCCTCACTGTTCCGCCTCCTCTCTCCCCCTCACTGCCCCACCTCCTCTCGCCCTCAATGCCCCGCCTCCTCTCTCCCACACTGCCCCGCCTCCTCTCTCCCTCACTGCCACACCTCCTCTCTCCCCCTCACTGCCCCGCCTCCTCTCTCCCTCACTGCCCCGCCTCCTCTCTCCCTCACTGCCCCGCCCCCTCTCTCCCCCTCACTGCCCCGCCCCCTCTCTCCCCCTCACTGCCCCGCCCCCTCTCTCCCCCTCACTGCCCTGCCTCCTTTCTCCCCCTCACTTCCCCGCCTCCTCGCTCCGTCACTGTCCCGCCTCCTCTCTCCCCCTCACTGCCCCCCCTCCTCTCTCCCTCACTCCCACGCCCCCTCTCTCCCCCTCACTGCCCCCCTCCTCTCTCCCTCACTCCCACGCCCCCTCTCTCCCCCTCACTGCCCCACCTCCAATCTCCCCCTCACTGCCCCGCCTTCTCTCGCCCTCACTGCCCTGCCTCCTCTCTCCTCCTCACTGCCCCGCCTCCTCTCCCCCTCAATGCCCCGCCTCCTCTCTCCCCCTCACTGCCCCGGTTCCACCCCCTCACTGCCCCGCCTCCTCTCTCCCCCTCACTGCCCCGGTTCCACCCCCTCACTGCCCCGCCTCCTCTCTCCCCCTCACTGCCCCGCCTCCTCTCTCCCTCCCACTGCCCCGCCTCCTCTCTCCCCCTCACTGCCCCGGCTCCGCTCTCCCCCTCACTGCCCCGCCTCCTCTCTCCCCCTCACTGCCCCGCCTCTTCTCTCCCCCTCACTGCCCCGCCTCCTCTCTCCCCCTCACTGCCCCGCCTCCTCTCTCCCCCTCACTGCCCCGCCTCTTCTCTCCCCCTCACTGCCCCGCCTCCTCTCTCCCTCACTGCCCCGCCTCTTCTCTCCCCCTCACTGCCCCGGCTCCTCTCTCCCCCCACTGCCCGCCTCCGCTCCCCTCATAGCCCCCACACTCCCCACTGCCAGAGTCCCCCACCTCGTCTCCCCACACCCTTGCCCCCAAACTCCCCACTCCCCAACCCCCTCTCCCCTTCCCCCCTCTCCCCCCCGTTCCCCCCACTACCCCCTCTATCCAGTTCCCTTGCTCCACTGCCCCCTCTCCCCCCGTTATCCCTCTCCACCGCCCCCCTCTCCCCCATTCTCCCACCTCCTATTCCCCCCCATTCCACCGCCCCCTCTCCCCTTCCCCTGCCCCCATCCCCCCATTCCCCTGCTCCACCACCCCCTCTCCACTTCCCCCCTCTCCCCCCCGTTCCCCCCACTACCCCCTCTCCCCAGTTCCCTCGCTCCACTGCCCCCTCTCCCCCCGTTATCCCTCTCCACCGCCCCCCTCTCCCCCATTCTCCCACCTCCTATTCCCCCCCATTCCACCGCCCCCTCTCCCCTTCCCCTGCCCCCATCCCCCCATTCCCCTGCTCCACCACCCCCTCTCCCCTGCCCCCCTCTCCCCCACCTCCTCTCCTCCCATCACCCCACCCCCACTCCTCCACCTCCTGCCCACCCACCACCCACTCCTGCGGTCCCCCCACACCCCCACCTTCTCCCTCCCCAATCCTCTCCGTCTCCCTCCCCGTATGAATCTACAGAGTGTGGTGTGTGCCGTCCAGCCCATTATGGAAGGCAACCTCCCATCCCTGAACTCCATCTACACGGCTCGCTGCTGTGGAAACACTGCCACGTCATCAAAGGCCCCTCCCACCCCATGATGATCTTCAACAATCTCTTCCATCAGGCAGAAGATACCGAAACCTCAACGCACTCACCAGCAGGTTTGGGAACAGCCTCTTCCCAGCTGTTATTAGACTGATGTTATTAGACAGTCTCTAGCCTCAAATAATCTTTCTTGTATACTCTGAGCAACGCTACCTGCTTCAGAGTAAAGCTTTTGTTCTGTATGTCCTTGCTCACCATGATCTGCCCTGTACTGCTTGTAAACAAAGCTTTTCACTGTCCTTCAGTACAAGTGACAAGAAATCAATCAATGTCCATCCCCTTGTTCTCTCACTAATCTGCCACCCCTTCCACCAATCTCTTCTTATTGTTGTGAAGGAGTTACCTGTGGGCTATTGTCAGAACCGTTTTGTCTGCGAATTGTTCTCGTATAGTCTTCTGCAGCAGTTGGTCTGTTTTCTGGTCCACGCTGGCTGTTGCTTCATCAATACACAGAATCTGCAAATAAAAGAGAAAGTTATGTGGACCGGAGGCAAACTGCAGCGTACGTTCCCCACAGTGACAAGGCTGAGGACACTGATCCAACTGAGCGGGTGACAGAAGGCTGCTCGTACAGGGAGGAGCGTGACAACGAGAAGGCCACAGATGGTGACAACCACCTGATGAAGGAGCGGCACTCCGAAAGCTAGTGTGCTTCCAATTAAACCTGGTGTTGTGTGAGTTGTGAGTTGTGTGATGGTGTGTCATCATGTGGCCGACCGGCTGATTATCAACCTCCAAATCTTTCCAATTGGCCCACAGCAGGTGGTGAGATGGAGTGGCTCTGATCAGCCACCACACAACACCAGCTCCAGTGTAACAGTCAATCACTCCATCCATTGTGCCAGGCCATGGGATCTGTAGCCAGCATGCTACTCAGTTCAAGGGACTATTGAAAAGATTTAGCTGATTAAAGGATCTGACAGGTTCATTTGCTCTTACATTGGAAAAGCAAGAACACATAAATCTCAAAGATAGGAACAGGGGGAGGCAATTTGGCCCTTCTAGCCTGCTCTGCCATTCATCACAACCATGGCTGGTTATCCAACTCAATAGCCTAATCCCACTTTCTCTCCATAACCTTTGACCCCATTTACCCCTAGTAGTATATCTAGCCATCTCTTGAATACATTGAATACAATGTTTCGGCATCGACTACATCCTGTGGTAATGAATTCCACAGGCTCACCACTCTTTGGTTGAAGAAATTAGTCCATGTGTATTTTCTCAAAACAACTCACCTTGACCCACATATCCACCCTTATCATGTCACCCTATACACACCTTCCTTTGCAGGTGGTCAGATCAGAGCCTTGCTACGTGCAGCACAATCGCCAGAGGGCGCTCTTACTTCAGTTCCTTGGGATGTGGATGGTCATTCAGAGCCAATCACCTCGCTGTGGGTCTCAAGTGGCATGTGGTTCAGACCAGATAGGGCTGGCAGAGTTCCTTCACTCATTCTGGGCACATGGGCATTGCTGGCTGGGCCAGCATTTATTGCTCAATTCCAAGTGCCCTTGAGAAGGTGGTAATGTGCTGCCTACTTGACCCACAGGTTTAGAGGCACTCACAATGCTGTGAGCAAGGGGATTCCAGGATTTTGACCCAGTGACAGTGAAGGAATGGCAATACATTTCCGAGTCAGGATGGGGAGTGGCTTGGAGGGCAAATTGCAGGTAGTGGTGGTCCCATGTATCTGCCGCCCTGGCCCTTGTAGATAGTTTGGAAGGTGCTGGATCATTCCTTACTGCAGTGTGAGGCTCCCAGCTGCTTCCAGGAGATCACCATCATCCCAATACCAAAGGAACATCAGGCAATGTGTCTTCATGATTACTGCCCAGTGATTCACACCTTGATCATTATGAAGTCCTTCCAGAGGTTAATAATAGTTCATATCAGCTCCAGATCCACAGTCAATGTCATCTCTCTGACCCTACACTCATCACTTAAACATCTGAAAAAACAAGGTCGCTAACGTCAAACTCCCACTCATTGACTTTCACTCTGCCTTCAACATCATGATTCCAACAAAACTCATCCCCAAACTGGGAGACATAGGTCTCTGCTCCCCCCTCTGTAACTGGATCCTCAATTTCCTGACCCTTAGACTACAATCACTAAGGATAGGCAACAACACAACTCCACCATAATCCCCAACACCAGTGCCCCACAAGGCTGTGTACTCAGTCCCTACTATATGTCACATACACTCACATCAGTGTGGCCAAATTCAGCTCAAACTCCATTCAAAATTTGCTGATGACACCACCGTAGTGGGTAAGACCTCAAACAACAAGGAGACAGTGTACAAGAACCAAATAGGGAGCTTAGTGGCATGGTTTAATGACAACAATCTCTTCCTCAGTGTCAGCAAAATGAAGAAGCTGGTGACTGACTTCAGGAAGCAGAGTGGAGGCCATGCCCCTGTCTGTATCAATGAGGCTGAGGTGCAGGTGGTTGATGGTTTCAAGTTCCCAAGACTGAATATCATCAACAATCTGCCCTGGTCCATCCACATTAACACTACGGTCAAGAAAGCAGACCAACACCTTGCCTTCCTCAGAAGACTAAGGGAATTCAGCATGTTCACAACGTCATTTACCAATGTTTATAGATGTACAACAGAAAGCATCCTATTCAGATGGTTCACAGCTTGGTATGGCAACTGCTCGGCAACAAATTACAGCCCAGTCCCTCACACAAACCAGCCTTCCTGCCACTGAGCGAAGGCAGAAGTGGGTACTGCAGATGCTGGAGATTAAGGTCAAGATTCGAGTCGTGCTGGAAAAGCACAGCAGGTCAGGCATCATCTGAGGAGCAGGAGGAGGAGGATGCTGCCTGACCTGGTGTGCTTTTCCAGCACGACTCGAATCTTGACTTCCTGCCACTGACTCCATCTATACTTCCCACTGCCTCAGGACAGCAGACCCCTCCCACCCTGATTATACTCTCTTCCACTCTCTTTCATTGGGCAGGAGATACACAAGTTTGAAAACATGTACCAACAGGGTTAAGAGCAGCTTCTTCCACACTGTTATCAGACTTATCAACAGACCTCTCATATATTAATCTTCCTCTGCATTTTCTCTGGAGCTGTAACACTATATTCTGCATTCAGTTTAATTACCCTGATGTACTTATGCAAGGTATGATTTGTCTGGTTAGCACGCATAACAAACTTTTCACTGTATCTCAGTACACGTGACAATAATAAATCAAACCTAACAATGTCCGGGGCTTTTACAGTATCCAGTGTCTCCAGCTATTGCTTGCTACCATGTGGAGTGTATTGAATTTGCTGAAGACTGGTTTCTGTAATCGAGGAGGAGGCCACTCGACAATTCTAGCTGAAAGTGGCTGCAAATGTTTCAGCCTTATCCTTTGCATTAATGTGCTAGGCTTGTTGTGAAATTGTCCAATACCATGCACTGGATGTGGCAGGATTGCTGAGTGTAATCTGTTGGGTTCTGAGATGGCTTAGCTCTCTCTCTTCAGTACTATTGGTCTTTTAGCTGGAATCATCTGTCACTGGGTTGACAGCCCACTTTCAGACAAAGAGAACATATGGTTGCTGGATGTCCCAGGGTTTAGAGCATTTAAAAAGAATAGGGTGGGGGGAGAAAGAGGAGGGGATGTAGCACTATTAATCAGAGAGGGTATCACAGCTACAGAAGCTTCCATTGTCGAGGAAGATCTGCCTACTGAGTCAGTATGGGTGGAAATTAGGAACAGCAAGGGAGCAGTCACCTCGTTAGGGGTTTACTACAGGCCCCCCAATAGCAGCAGGGAGATTGAAGAAAGCATAGGTCGGCAGATTTTGGAAAAGTGTGGACATAGTAGGGTTGTTGTAATGGGTGACTTTAACTTTCCCAATATTGATTGGAACCTCCTTCGAGCAGAAGATTTGAATGGAGCTGTTTTGTAAGGTGTGTTCAGGAGGGTTTCCAAACTCAGAACATTGACAGGCTGACGAGGGGAGAGGCCATTCTAGACTTGGTGCTCAGAAACGAGCCGGGGCACGTATTAGATCTTGTGGTGGGTGAGCATTTTGGTGATAGTGACCACAACTGCCTCACATTCTACATAGCTATGGAGAAGGAGAGAATTAGGCAAAATGGGAGGATGTTTAATTAGGGAAGAGGAAGCTATGACGCGATTAGACATGAGTTAGGAAGCATGGACTGGGAGCAATTGTTCCATGGTAAAGGCACTATAGACATGTGGAGACTGTTTAAGGAACAGTTGTTGTGAGTGATGAATAAATATGTCCCTCTGAGACAGGCAAGAAGGGGTAAGATAAAGGAACCTTGGATGACGAGAGCGGTGGAGCTTCTCATCAAAAGGAAGAAGGTAGCTTACATAAAGTGGAGGAAGCTAGGGTCAAGCTCAGCTCTACAGGATTACAGGCAAGCAAGGAAGGAGCTTAAAAATGGTCGGAGGAGAGCCAGGAGGGGGCACGAGAAAGGCTTGGCAGAACGGATTAGGGAGAACACAAAGGCATTTTACACTTATGTGAGGAATAAGAGAATGGTCAAAGGAAGAGAAGGGCCGATCAGGGATAGCATTGGGAACTTGGGAGTGGAGTCTGAGGAGGGAGGGGAAGCCTTAAATGTGTTTTTTGCTTCTGTCTTTATGAAAGAAATGAACTTTGTAGTGAATGAAACCTTTGAAGAGCAGGTGTGCATGCTGGAATGGATAGTGATAGAGGAAGCTGATGTGCTGAAAATTTTGTCAAACATTAAGATTGACAAGTCGCCAGACCCGGACCAGCTTTGTCCTCGGCTGCTTTGGGAAACAAGAAATGCAATTGCTTCGCCACTTGCGATGATCTTTGCATCCTCGCTCTCCACTGGAGTCGTACCTGAGGACTGGAAAGAGGCAAATGTAATTCCTCTCTTCAAGAAAGGAAATAGGGAAATAGGGAAATCCCCAGCAATTACAGACCAGTCAGTCTGTCGTCTGAATGGTGTTGGAAAGGATTCTGAGGGATAGGATTTATGACCATCTGGAAGAGCATGGCTTGATTAAATGCAGTCAACACGGCTTTGTGAGGGGCAGGTCATGCCTCACGAACCTTATCGAGTTATTTGAGGATGTGACTAGAAAAGTTGATGAGGGTCGAGCTGTGGATGTGGTGTATATGGACATTTGATAAGGTTCCCCATGGTAGGCTCATTCAGAAGATCAGGAGGAATGGGATACAGGGGAACTTAGCTGTCTGGATACAGAATTGGCTGGCCAACAGAAGACAGCGAGTGGTAGTAGAAGGAAGTGGAAGACTGTGGTGAGTGGTGTTCCACAGGGCTCTGTCCTTGGGCCTCTACTGTTTGTAATTTTTATTAATGACATGGATGAGAGGATTGAAGGATGGGTCAGCAAGTTTGCAGATGACACAAAGGTTGGAGGTGTCGTTGACAGTATAGAGGGCTGTTATAGGCTGCAGCGGGACATTGACAGGATGCAGAGATGGGCTGAGAGGTGGCAGATGGAGTTTAACCTGGATAAATGCGAGGTGATGCATTTTGGAAGGTCGAATTTGAAAGCTGAGTACAGGATTAAGGATAGGATTCTTGTCAGTGTGGAGGAACAGAGGGATCTTGGTGTGCAGGTACATAGATCCCTTAAAACGGCCACCCAAGTGGACAGGGTTGTTAAGAAAGCATATGGTGTTATGGCTTTCATTAACAGGGGGATTGAGTTTAAGAGTTGTGAGATCCTGTTGCAACTCTATAAAACTTTGGTTAGACCGCACTTGGAATTCTGCGTCCAGTTCTGGTCGCCCTATTATAGGAAAGATGTGGATGCTTTGGAGAGGGTTCAGAGGAGGTTTACCAGGATGCTTCCTGGACTGGAGGGCTTATCTTATGAAGAGAGGTTGACTGAGCTCGGACTTTTTTAATTGGAGAAAAGGAGGAGGAGAGGGGACCTAATTGAGGTGTACAAGATAATGAGAGGCATAGATAGAGTCGATAGCCAGAGACTATTTCCCAGAGCAGAAATGGCTAACACGAGGGGTCATAGTTTTAAGCTGTTTGGTGGAAAGTATAGAGGGGATGTCAGAGGTGGGTTCTTTACACAGAGAGTTGGGAGAGCATGGAATGCGTTTCCAGCAGCAGTTGTGGAAGCAAGGTCATTGGGGACATTTAAGAGACTGCTGGACATGCATATGGTCACAGAAATTTGAGGGTGCATACATGAGGATCAATGGTCAGCACAACATCATGGGCTGAAGGGCCTGTTCTGTGCTGTACTGTTCTATGTTCTATGTTCTAAAGGTACGGCACAGAACAGGCCATTCGGCCCATTATGTTGGGCCAAGGATTAATCCTAACCTAAAATAAAATAACCTAACCTACACATCTCTCAACTCACTGCTCTCCATGTGCAAGTCCAGCAGTCACTTAAATGTCCCCAATGACTCTGCTTCCACCACCATCGCTGGTAACGCATTCCATACATTCACATCTCTCTGTGTAAAAAACCTACCTCTGACGTCTCCTTTATACCTTCCTCTTAATATCTTCAAACGATGACCCCTTATACCAGTCAATCCTGCCCTGGGGAAAAGTCTCTGGCTATTGACTCTATCCATTCCTCTCATTACCCTGTATACCTCGATCAGGTCTCCTCTCTTCCTCCTTCTCTCCACAAGCCTCGTATCTTTCCTATAGAAGGGCGACCAGAACTGGACACAATATTCCAAGTGTGGCCTCACCAGGGACTTGCAGAGCTGCAGCAAAACCTCGCAGCTCTTAAACTTGTTCCCACTGTTAATGAAAGCCATATGCTTTCTTAACAACCCTATCCACTTGGGTGGCAACTTCGAGAGAGCTACACACTTGAACATTCAGATCCCTCTGTTCCTCCACACTGCCAAGAATCCTGTCTTTAATCCTATACTCAGTATTCGAGTTTGACCTTCCAAAATGCATCACTTCACATTTATCCAGGTTGAACTCCATCTGCCATTTCTCAGCCCAGCTCTGCATCCTGTCAATGTCGCGCTGCAGCCTGCAATAGCCCTCTATACTATCGACAACACCTCCAACCTTTGTGTCATCTGCAAATTTACTAACCCACCCCTCAACCCCCTCATCAAAGTCATTTATAAAAACTACAAAGAGCAGAGGCCCAAGAACAGAGCCCTGCGGGACCCCACTCACCACTGTCCTCCAGGCAGAATACTTTCCATCTACAACCACTCTCTGCCTTCTGTCAGCCAACCAATTCTGAATCCAGATAGCCAAATCTCCCTGTATCCCATACTTCCTGACTTTATGAATGAGCCTACCATGGGGAACCTTATTAAATGTCTTGCTGAAGTCCATATACACCACATCCACCACTCACCCTTCACCAACTTGTCTTGACACCTCCTCAAAGAACTCTATAGGATTAGTGAGGCATAACCTGCTCCTCACAAAGCCATGCTGATTACCTTTAATCACACTATGCTTTGCCAAATCGTCATAAATCCTATCCCTCAGAATTCTTTCCAAAACTTTGCTAACCACAGACGGAAGACTGATTGGTCTGTAATTGCCAGCGACTTCCCTATTCCCCTTCTTGAAAAGAGGAACAACATTCGCCTCCTTCCAATCCTCTGGTACGACTCCTGTGGAGAATGAGGAAGCAAATATGTTCTCCAGCATGCTCCTTTCTCGCTTCCGGGAGCAGCCTGGGATAAATCTGGTCTGGCCCTGGGAACTTATCAATCTTCATGTTTACCGAAATTTCCAGCACATCAACTTCCTCAATCTTGATCTGGTCAAGCCTGTATCCCAGCTCCTCAAAGTTCACATTCACAACAAGGTCCCTTTCCTTTGCTTCAGTGAAAACTGAAGCAAAAAACTCATTTAGGGCTTCCCCTATCAACCCCCACTCCACACACAAGTTCCTTCCGCTATCCCTGACCAGGTATGCCAGGTGGTCCTGCCCTCTTCATTGAGTACCCTGCCTTGTTGGCAATGGTAGTGTACAGTACAGTATATGCCAGGCCAAGAGGTTGCAGATTATGAGTAAATACAATCCTGCTGCTTCTGACCATCCATAGTACCTCATCATTGACCAGTTCTAAATTGCCAGATCTGTTCCAAATCTGTTATATTGAGTTACAATGGCTATACCCCAGCACTTCTTGGAGAGTAGCCTTTCTGTGAAGATGGAGATTTGTCTACATGAGGACACTGTGTTCAATGTTATGCACAGAGCTGCCAAAGTTGAATGGAGCTGATCAAGTTGAGCCGGCTCGAGAATCTTTTGGAAACAGCCAGCTTGGTCCATTGTGTTTTACCAAACACTCGGGGGCAACAGATAGGTGTTTTCCTGGACCGTGGATTGCCTGATGCCACAGTCAGTCCATGTTACAGGCATTTTCCTTATCCATGGATTGCCTGATGCCACAGTCAGTCTGTGGTTACAGGCGTTTTCCTGACCCGTGGATTGCCTGATGCCACAGTCAGTCTGTGTTACAGGCGTTTTCCTGACCCGTGGATTGCCTGATGCCACAGTCAGTCTGTGTTACAGGCGTTTTCCTGACCCGTGGATTGCCTGATGCCACAGTCAGTCTGTGTTACCGGCGTTTTCCTGACCCGTGGATTGCCTGATGCCACAGTCAGTCCGTGTTACAGGCGTCTTCCAGACCCATGAACTGCCTGATGCCACAGTCAGTCTGTGTTACCGGCATTTTCCTGACCCGTGGATTGCCTGATGCCACAGTCAGTCCGTGTTACAGGCGTCTTCCAGACCCATGAACTGCCTGATGCCACAGTCAGTCTGTGTTACAGGCGTTTTCCTGACCCGTGGATTGCCTGATGCCACAGTCAGTCCATGTTACAGGCGTTTTCCTTTTCCGTGGATTGCCTGATGCCACAGTCAGTCCGTGTTACAGGCGTCTTCCAGACCCATGAACTGCCTGATGCCACAGTCAGTGTGTGTTACAGACATTTTCCTGACCTGTGGATTGCCTGATGCCACAAAACTTGATGGGGTGCAGAGTGAATGTGGGGATTCCCTGGAGAGTTCCCTCTGGACTGTGACCTTCTGTGCTGCTGGGTTTATGCTGTTACTGCTACAGGACAGACCCAATGATATAATGGCTGCTGTCAGGAAGATTGCCTGGAAGGGATGGTTCCAGGAGTATGCTGATGCCTGGCTAGTTTGGGTGCATGTTTTCCCAATTTTAGTCCCATCCTCAGCTGTTACTAAGGAGATGTTTACAGCTGTGTGCGTGGTGGTGTCATTTCTCAAGAAGACCTGAATCTAGCTAGTCCATCTGCTTTGGTTTCTTTTCTCAGACTCTATCATGGTTCAATACCTTTGGACCCTTTGGAAACCAGATCCAAATCATTGCAAATATTTGAAGTCTGCCAGTGGGAACACTGCTGCTGTGAGAGCCAGCAGGACTCCCCTCGTCCTGCCCTCTGGTGCCTGTGACAAACTGAGTGCTGGCTGCTGATGTTGGTTATACTGGGACAAGACAGCCTGATATGGTCAGCCTGGCTTCATAGTAGGCTTCAATCGCACAGTATTTAGTCTCAGTACCATGATGGGATTCAGCTTTGTGGCAATTCCTCTTGGCAATCTGTGGTTGTTCTGTCTCATGCACTAAGTCTCTGTAACTTGGAGTCCCATGTTATAACCCTGCCTCCTGGTTAAGATGTGGGAGTTTGGAATAATGAACCAACTGTAGGTATGCTGGTGAAGTCAGACCACTGGGAAGGGATCTGCTGCAGTCTCAAAGAGTAAGAGGCAATTTGATTGAAACGTATAAACCGCTGAAGGAGCTGGACACAGGAGATGTGGGGAGAGAATGTTTCCTTTAATGGGAGAATCACAAACTAGGGGTCAATGTTGAAAAATCACTGGTCACCCAGTGAAAACAGAGATGAGGGGAATTTCTTTCTCTCAGAGGGGTCAGAGTCTTTGGAAATGTCTTCCTGAAAAGGAAACGGAATCGATGAATGTTTTTAAAGCAGAGGTGGATGGATTCTTGTCAAGCAAAGTTGAGTGAAAGGTTACTGAACGGGACAGGGGAAGGGATTTGGGTTTATATTCAGATCAGCAAAGATCTTCCAAAGTAACAGAGCAGGCATAACGGGCAGAACAGATCAGTCAGATGGCACTAACTGTGCAGTGCACCAGGGTTCCATGTGATGTCGTTCATTCTCAATGCTGTGGATGGGTGGGAGAACACTTGCAGATTTGTCCTTGTTTTTATTTTGCATTCGATATGGTTTGGAGCTGTGAGCTGAAGGTGAGTGACTGATGGACTGTCAGTAATGGCTTCCTCTCATGACAAAGTACCATTTTGTTTTTGAGAACAGTCAGGGAAGTTAGTTGCAGGTTGAGGTTGGTTCTTATTCAAAGTGCTCTATAAATGTTTCAGCTCCAGAGAGGCATTATGCTCAAGCAGGTAACGGGGACCTCATGGGGAAACAGCCAGTCTGGTATGGAGAAGCCAGAGATAGAAGTGATTTATGGACTGTGTTTGAGTCAGAAGGATTGTGTCTGTGAAAGCTACAGGATGGAGGTTTGATTATTCCCTGGTTGCTCTCCCATTGTCAGCGTATGGGAAGTTCAGGGAATAAAGCTGCAGTTTTAAGTTTAAAGTGAATATTCCTCAGGGCCTGCTGGAAGCTAGTTGCATGCATCGGCTTCTTCAGAAACCATGCAAGATACAATTCCACATGCCTGTGAGGGGACCGAGGGTGGAGTCTGTTTCAGTGAACTGCCCAGTTACATCTCAGTTATTTATTTTTCTTTTGATTCATCCCTTAACTGTGTCTGCTTGTCTATCTGAGTTTGTGTGAGTCTGGGGGCTAGAATCAATATTGATGTGTTTAATTATAGGTATGAATTGGATTATCTTGAGGTTTAACTTTGCTCTGATAGAGCTACTATTTTATCAATAAATTATTATATCTTTTGTTTACACAACAATTCTGGTGTCTGGTTTCAGTTATTCACAAAGTGTGGTACTTGTTATTCAAAACGTTTGGTTCGGAACCATAGGGGTCAATGTGGAGGGTGTTTGAAGGCTTCCTTTGCCTGTGTTCTGAATACAGATGGCTGATTTGATTCATCTCTGGATGATAACAGGAGTCATCCAATGGCACTAACCCTTGGCAACCTGGTGACATTCTGACTTGGAGCACTACCTCTCAACACCATCACAGTCCAATGACACACAACATGGAACTGAACAGCAGAAGAACAATGCTGTGCCAAAAATCACACCAAATTAAACCAATCCTTTCTGTCTGCTCTTGGCCCATATCCCTCCATTCCTTGCATATTCATGTACTTCTCTAAAAGTCTCTTAAACATCCCTGTCATACCTGCCTCCACCACCATCGCTGGCAGCACATTCCAGACTTCTACCACACTGTATAAATAACTTGTCGCTCGCATCTCCTTTGAACTCTCCCCCTCCCACCTTAAATGCATGGCCCCTAGTTTTAGACATCTGAACTCTGGGAAAAAGGTTCTGAACATCAACCCTAACCATGCATCTTGATTTTATAGACTTCTATCAAATCTCCCCTCAGCCTCCATTGCTCTATCGAAAACAATCCAAGTTTTTCTGGATTCTGCTTATGGTTCATACTCACTAATTCAGGCAGCATCCTGATTAATCTCTTCTGCACCCTCTCCAAAGCCTCCATGTCCTTCCTGTAAATGTGGCGACTGGGATTGAACACAATACACTAAGTATGGCCGAACCAAAGTCTTATGAAGCTGCACCATGACATCCTGACTCTTGTCGGTGAAAATGAGGACTGCAGATGCTGGAGATCAGAGTCAAGTCATTCCTGATGAAGGGTTTTCGCCTGAAATGTCGATTTTCCTGCTCCTCAAATGCTGCCTGACCTGCCGTGCTTTTCCAGCATCACTCTTGATTCTGAGTCTTGTACTCAATTCACTGACCAATAAAGACAAACACACCATGCACCTTCTTTACTACCCTATCGACTTGTGTGACCACTTTCAGGGAGCTGTGGACTCGAACGCCAAGGTCCCTCTGCACATCAATGCTGTTCAGGGTCCTGCCATTAACTCTATACTTTTCCTTAACATCTGATCTTCAAAACTGCAGCACCTCACACTCACCCAGATTAAAGTCTTTCCGCCATTTCTCCACCCAAATCTGCAACGGATTTATATCCCGCTGTATCCTTTGACAATCTTCTACACTATCCTCGATTCCACAGATCTTTGTACTGTCTGCAAACTTACTAACCCACCCATCATTCAAGTCATTTATATACATCACAAAACAGCAGAGGTCCCAGTACAGATCCCTGCAGAACACCACGACTCACAGACCTCCAGCCTGAAAAACACCCTTCCACCACTACCCTCTGCCTTCTATGAGAAAGGCAATTGTGAATCCACACAGCCAAGTCACCATGGATTCCATGCATCCTAGTCTTCTGAATAAGCCTACCGCGAGGTACCTCGTCGAAAGCCTCACTAGACTCTGTGCAGACAACATCCACTGCTGTACCTTCATTGCTCACCTTCATCACCTCCTTGAAAAATTCAAACAAGTTTGTAAGACATAACCTGCCCCGCACAAAGCCACGCTGACTGTCCCTAATTAGGCCATGCTTTTCCAAATCCTATCCCTAGGAATTCTATCTGATAGCATCCCAACCATTGATGGGAGACTCACTGGTCTATAGTTACCTGGATACTCCCCATGTCCCTTGTTGAACAGACCAACAACAGTAGCTACTCGTCAATCTTCTGGGACCTGCTCAGTGGCTCATGAGGATATGAAGATCTTGGTCAAGGCCTCAGCAACCTCCTCTCTCACCTCTCACTAACCCGGAGTAGATAGCATCAGTCCCTGCAGAATTATCCACCTTAACGCTCTTCAAGAAACCCAACACCATTATCTTTCGTGACCTCAAAATGCCCAAGTACGTTAGCATGGTCCACACAAATCTCACCATCCTCCATATCCTTCTTCTGGGTGAATATTGATACAAAGTATTCATTTAGGATCTCACCCACATCCTCTGGTTCCCTCCTTTATCCTGGAGTGGTCCTACCTTCTCCCGAGTGATCCTCCTGTCTGTAAGGGGATGTATGGAATAACATTAACTACTGTAGCCCCAAAATGCCAGCATACAGTATCCTGAGCTGTAATGTTGTCCTTGGGCTGACTTGATCAGGCAATGACAGCAGTGACATATACATTCAAGGGCGAACCAAGATTCTGCACTTACACGTCCATGAGAGAGCAGAAGCCAGAAGGTAGAAATGATTGCTATTGCCTGGAGAAGTACCTTGGCTTTGGTGAGAAGTGCCCTCGCAAGGCAGATCAGCTGTCTCTGTCCAATCGATAAATTCTTCCCTCTGTCCCCAAGCTCAGCATCCAATCCACCTGATGTGCAGAGACAAACAGCGCAGCAATCAGTGACAGAGCCAAGCAAACAGTGATCAAGTGACAACGCACAGCGAGTGGGAGCATGCCAGGCCTCACCCATCCTTTCAATGACATCCAGGAGGTGACACTGTTCCAAAACAGACTGCAGCTCCCTGTCTGTGTGGTGGCTCAGGGGATCCAGGTTCTCCCGCACTGTTCCGCTGAAGAGGAATGGATCCTGAGGAATGATAGCCAGTTTCGATCTGGAAAATGGACCCAGCAAGATAGAGTTATACAAACACATCTCTCCCTCAGCTGGACTCACACACACACACACACACACACCACACCCACACACAAACACTCACACACACACAAACACTCACACACACACACACCCACATCCACACACCACACCCACATACCCACCACACACAAACACTCACACACACTCACCTGCCCCACCCACTCACACATCACACACACATCACACACACATTTCCAATCATCGCACGCACTCACATCACACACACACATATACCCACCCCACCCACACTCACATCACATACACATACACCCGCCCCACCCACTCACACATCACACACATACACCCGCCCCACCCACTCACACATCACACACATACACCCGCCCCACCCACTCACACATCACACACCTGCCCCACCCACTCACACATCACACACATACACCCGCCCCACCCACTCACACATCACACACATACACCCGCCCCACCCACTCACACATCACACACACACACACGCCCCACCCACTCACACATCACACACACACACCCGCACCACCCACTCACACATCACACACACACCCGCCCCACCCACTCACACATCACACACACACACACGCCCCACCCACTCACACATCACACACACACACACGCCCCACCCACTCACACATCACACACACACACACGCCCCACCCACTCACACATCACACACACACACCCGCACCACCCACTCACACATCACACACACACCCGCCCCACCCACTCACACATCACACACACACACCCGCACCACCCACTCACACATCACACACACACCCGCACCACCCACTCACACATCACACACACACCCGCCCCACCCACTCACACATCACAGACACACCCGCCCCACCCACTCACACATCACACACACACCCGCCCCACCCACTCACACATCACACACACACCCGCCCCACCCACTCACACATCACTCACACACACACCCGCCCCACCTACTCACACATCACACACACACCCGCCCCACCCACTCACACATCACACACACACCCGCCCCACCCACTCACACATCACACACACCCGCCCCACCCACTCACACGCACATACCCACCCCACCTACTCACACATCACACACACAGCCGCCCCACCCACTCACACATCACTCACACACACACACCCGCCCCACCCACTCACACATCACACACACACCCGCCCCACCCACTCACACATCACACACACACCCGCCCCACCCACTCACACATCACTCACACGCACATACCCGCCCCACCTACTCACACATCACACACACAGCCGCCTCACCCACTCACACATCACACACACACACCCGCCCCACCCACTCACACATCACTCCCACATACACCGGCACACCCACTCACACATCACACACACACACGCCCCACCCACTCACACATCACACACCCACCCCACCCACTCACACATCACACCCCCACCCCACCCACTCACACATCACACCCACCCCACCCACTCACACATCACACCCACCCCACCCACTCACACACCCACCCACCCCACCCACTCACACATCACACACCCACCCACCCCATCCACTCACACATCACACACCCACCCACCCCACCCACTCACACATCACACACCCACCCACCCCACCCACTCACACATCACACACCGCCCCACCCACACACAGGATTTGGTGTTGGAGAGACTGTTAGGTCTGAAGGTTGATAAGTCTCCGGGACCTGATGGCCTGCATCCCAGGGTACTGAAGGAGGTGGCTCGGGAAATCGTGGATGCGCTGGTGATTATTTTCCAGAGTTCAATAGAATCGGGGTTGGTTCCTGAGGATTGGAGGGCGGCTAATGTTGTGCCACTTTTTAAGAAGGGTGGGCGGGAGAAAGCAGGAAATTATAGACCAGTTAGTCTGACCTCAGTGGTGGGAAAGATGCTGGAGTCTATTATAAAGGATGAAATTACGGCACATCTGGATAACAGTAACAGGATAGGACAGAGTCAGCATGGATTTATGAAGGGGAAATCATGCTTGACTAATCTTCTTGAATTTTTTGAGGATGTAACTCGGAAGATGGACGAGGGAGATCCAGTGGATGTAGTGTACCTGGACTTTCAGAAAGCTTTTGATAAAGTCCCACACAAGAGGTTAGTGAGTAAAATTAGGGCGCACGGGATTGGGGGCAAAGTACTAGATTGGATAGAGAATTGGTTGGCTAACAGGAAACAAAGGGTAGTGATTAACGGCTCCATTTCGAAATGGCAGGCAGTGACCAGTGGGGTACCGCAGGGATCCGTGCTGGGACCGCAGCTTTTTACAATATATGTAAATGATATAGAAGATGGTATCAGCAATAACATTAGCAAATTTGCTGATGACACAAAGCTAGGTGGTAGGGTGAAATGTGATGAGGATGTTAGGGGATTACAGGGTGACCTGGACAAGTTAGGTGAGTGGGCAGATGCATGGCAGATGCAGTTTAATGTGGATAAATGTCTGGTTATCCACTTTGGTGGCAAGAACAGGAAGGCAGATTACTACCTCAATGGTATCAAATTAGGTAAAGGGGCTGTTCAGAGAGATCTGGGTGTTCTTGTCCACCAGTCAATGAAGGCAAGCATGCAGGTACAGCAGGTCGTGAAGAAGGCTAATAGCATGCTGGCCTTCATAACAAGAGGGATTGAGTATAGAAGCAAAGAGGTGCTTCTGCAGCTGTACAGGGCCCTGGTGAGACCACACCTGGAGTACTGTGTACAGTTCTGGTCTCCAAATTTGAGGAAAGACATTCTGGCTATTGAGGGAGTGCAGCGTAGGTTCACGAGGTCAATTCCTGGAATGGCAGGATTGCCTTACACGGAAAGACTGAAGCGACTGGGCTTGTATACCCTTGAGTTTAGAAGACTGAGAGGGGATCTGATTGAAACGTATAGGCTTATGAAAGGACTGGACACTCTGGCAGGAGGGAACATATTTCCGTTGATGGGGGAGTGCCGAACCAGAGGACACAACTTAAAAATACGGGGTAGACCATTTGGGACAGAGATGAGGAGAAACTACTTCACACAGAGAGTGGTGGCTGTGTGGAATGCTCTGCCCCAGAGGGCAGTGGAGGCCCAGTCTCTGGATTCTTTTAAGAAAGAATTGGATAGAGCTCTTAAAGATAGTGGAGTCAAGGGGTATGGAGATAAGGCTGGAACAGGATACTAATTAGGAATGATCAGCCATGATCATATTGAATGGCGGTGCAGGCTCGAAGGGCAGAATGGCCTACTCCTGCATCTATTGTCTATTGTCCATTATCACACACACACCCCACCCACTCACTCATCACACACACACACGCCCCACCTACTCACACATCACACACACAGCCGCCTCACCCACTCACACATCACTCCCACATACACCCGCACACCCACTCACACATCACACACACACACGCCCCACCCACTCACACATCACACACACTCCCACCCACTCATACCTCATGCACAAACACCCCTATCCACTCACACCCATCACACACACACCCGCCCTACCCACTCACACACATCATACACACACCCGCCCCACCCACTCACACATCAAACACACACATACAACAGCCCCACCCACTCACACATCTCACGCACACACACCCTCACCCACCTCACGCACACACACTCGACCCACCCACTCGCACATCACACACACTCCCACCCACTCATACCTCATGCACACACACCCCTATCCACTCACACACATCACACACACACCCGCCCCACCCACTCACACACATCACACACACACCCGCCCTACCCACTCACACACATCATACACACACCCGCCCCACCCACTCACACATCAAACACACACATACAACAGCCCCACCCACTCATACAACTCACACACACACACCCCCACCCACTCACACAACTCACACACACACACCCTCACCCACTCACACATCTCACGCACACACACCCTCACCAACTCACACATCTCAAACACATACAACCCACCCACTCATACAACTCACACACACACACCCCCACCCACTCACACATCTCACACACACACACCCTCACCCACTCACACATCTCACGCACACACACCCCCACCCACTCACACATCTCACACACATACAACCCACCCACTCACACATCTCACACACACACCCCCCCACCCACTCACACATCTCACACACACACACCCCCACCCACTCTCACATCTCACGCACACACACCCCCACCTACTCACACATCTCACGCACACACACCACCACCCACTCACACATCTCACGCACACACACCACCACCCACTCACACATCTCATGCACACACACCCCCACCCACTCACACATCTCACGCACACACACCACCACCCACTCACACATCTCACGCACACACACCCCCACCCACTCACACATCTCACGCACACACACCCCCACCCACTCTCACATCTCACGCACACACACCCCCACCCACTCTCACATCACACACACACACACACCCCCACCCACTCACACATCTCACACACACACACCCTCACCTACTCACACATCTCACGCACACACACCCATGACACATACACATTTCCCACAAACCACAGTAATATGGTTGTGTGACAGACAAACAGACAGTCGATAGTATGGTTGTGCATTTGAAAGAGATAGTGATAAGGTTGCATGAGGGAGAGTCAGTAACATGTTATGAGAGACAGTAATATGGATATGTGTGAGAAACAGTCAGTAATATGGTTGTGTGTATGAGAGAGAGTCAGTAATGTCGTTGTGTGTGAGAGAGAGAGACAGTCAGTAATATGGTTATGTGTGAGAGACAGATAGTAATATTGTTGTGTGTGTGTGAGAGAGATTGTCAGTGATATGGTCCTGTGTGTGAGAGACAGTCAGGAATATGGTTGTGTGAGAGAGAGAGACAGTCAGTAATATAGTTGTGTGTGAGAGACAGTCAGTAATATGGCTGCGTGTGTGAGAAAGAGACAGTCAGTAATATGGTTGTGTGTGTGAGAGAGAGAGACAGTAATATGGTTGTGTGTGTGAGAGATACTGACAGTAATATGGTTGTGTGTGAGAGAGAGAGACAGTCAATAATATAGTTGTGTGTGAGAGACAGTCAGTAATATGGTTGTGTGTGTGTGTGAGAGACAGTCAGTAATATGGTTGTATGCATGAGAGAGACTGTCAGTAATATGCTTCTGTAAGAGAGACACAGTCAGGAATATGGTTGTGTGTAAGAGAGAGAGACAGTCAGTAATATTGTGTGTGAGAGAGAGAGAGACAGTCAGTTATATAGTTGTGTGTGAGAGAGAGAGAGACAGTCAGTAATATGGTTGTGTGTGTGAGAGAGACTGACAGTAATACGGTTCTGTGAGAGAGAGACAGTCAGTAATATAGTTGTGTGTGAGAGACAGTCAGTAATATGGTTGTGTGTGAGAGAGAGACAGTAGGTAATATGGTTGTGTGTGAGAGAGAGAGACTGTCAGTAATATGGTTGTGTGTGTGAGAGAGACTGTCAGTAATATGGATCTGTAAGAGAGAGACAGTCAGTAATATAGTTGTGTGTAAGAGAGAGACAGTCAGTAATACAGTTCTATGTGAGAGAGAGAGAGACAGTCAGTAATATAGTTGTGTGTGTGAGAGAGAGACAGTCAGTAATATGGTTGTGTGTGAGAGAGACAGTCAGTAATATGGTTGAGTGTGAGAGACAGACAGTCAGTAATATGGTTGTGTGTGAGAGAGACGGTCAGTAATATAGTTGTGTGTGTGAGAGAGAGAGAGAGACAGTCAGTAATATGGTTGTGTGTAAGAGAGAGACAGTCAGTAATACAGTTCTATGTGAGAGAGAGAGACGGTCAGTAATATAGTTGTGTGTGTGTGAGAGAGAGATAGTCAGTAATATGGTTGTGTGTAAGAGAGAGACAGTCAGTAATACAGTTCTATGTGTGAGAGAGAGGCCGTCAGTAATACAGTTTTGTTTGTGTGAGAGAGAGACAGTCAGTAATATGGTTGTGTGTGTGTGTGAGAGAGAGAGAGAGAGAGAGAGAGAGAGAGAGAGACAGTCAGTAATATGGTTGTGTGTGTGAGAGAGACAGTCAGTAATATAGTTGTGTGTGAGAGAGACAGTCAGTAATATGGTTGTGTGTGTGAGAGAGACAGTCAGTAATATGGTTGTGTGTGTGAGAGAGAGAGACAGTAATATGGTTGTGTGTGTGAGAGAGAGAGACAGTAATATGGTTGTGTGTGAGAGAGAGACAGTAATATGGTTGTGTGTGAGAGAGAGAGAGAGTCAGTAATATGGTTGTGTGTGAGAGAGAGAGAGACAGTCAGTAATATGGTTGTGTGTGTGAGAGAGAGAGACAGTCAGTAATATGGTTGTGTGTGTGAGAGAGACAGACAATCAGTAATATGGTTGTGTGTGTGAGAGAGACAGTCAGTAATGTAATTGTGTGTGTGTGAGAGAGAAACAGTCAGGAATATGGTTTGTGCGTGTGAGAGAGACAGTCACTAATATAGTTGTGTGTGAGAGACAGTCAGTAATGTAGTTGTGTGAGAGAGAGAGACGGTCAGTAATATGGTTGTGTGTGAGAGACAGTCAGTAATGTGGTTGTGTGAGAGAGAGAGAAAAACAGTCAGTGATATGGTTGTGTGTGTGTGAGAGAGAGAGAGAGACAGTAATATGGTTGTGTGTGTGAGAGAGAGAGACAGTCAGTAATATGGTTGCGTGTGAGAGAGAGACAGTCAGTAATATGGTTATGTGTGTGAGAGACACAGTCACTAATATGTTGTGTGTGTGAGAGAGAGATAGAGTCAGTAATATGGTTGTGTCTGTGTATGAGAGAGACAGTCGGTAATATGGTTGTGTGTGTGTTAGAGACAGTCAGGAATATAGTTGTGTGTGAGAGAGACAGTAATATGGTTGTGTGTGTGAGAGAGAGAGAGACAGTCACTAATATGGTTGTGTGTGTGAGAGAGACTGTCAGTAATACAGTTGTGTGTGAGAGACAGTCAGTATTATGGTTGTGTGTGTGAGAGAGACAGTCAGTAATATGGTTGTATGTGTGTGAGAGAGAGACAGTAATATGGTTGTGTGTGAGAGATAGAGAGAGACACTCAGTAATATGGTTGTGTGTGTGTGAGAGAGAGACAGTAATATGGTTGTGTGTGAGAGAGAGAGAGAGAGAGAGAGTCAGTAATATGGTTGTGTGTGAGAGAGAGATAGTCAGTAACATGGTTGTGTGTGTGAGAGACACAGTCAATAATATGGTAGTGTGTGTGTGTGAGAAACACAGTAATATGGTGTGTGTGAGAGAGAGAGAGACAGTGAGTAATATGGTTGTGTGTGTGAGAGAGTCAGTCACTAATATGGTTGTGTGTGTGAGAGAGACTGTCAGTAATACGGTTCTGTGAGAGAGAGACAGTCAGTAATATGGTTGTGGGTGAGAGAGAGAGAGAGTCAGTAATATGGTTGTGTGTGTGTGAGAGACAGTCAGTAATATCGTTGTGTGTGATAGAGACAGTCAGTAATATGGTTGAGGGTGAGAGAGAGACAGTCAGTAATATGGTTTGTGTGTGAGAGAGACAGTCAGTAATATGGTTGTGTGTGTGAGAGAGAAACCGTCAGTAATATGGTTGCGTGTGTGTGAGAGAGAGAGAGACAGTCAGTAATATGGTTGAGGGTGAGAGAGAGACAGTCAGTAATATGGTTTGTGTGTGAGAGAGACAGTCAGTAATATGGTTGTGTGTGTGAGAGAGAGAGAGAGACAGTCAGTAATATGGTTGTGTGTGTGAGAGAGTTAGTCACTAATATGGTTGTGTGTGTGAGAGAGACTGTCAGTAATATAGTTGTGTGTGAGAGACAGTCAGTAATATGGTTGTGTGTGTGAGAGAGACAGTCAGTAATATGGTTGTATGTGTGTGAGAGAGAGACAGTAATATGGTTGTGTGTGAGAGATAGAGAGAGACACTCAGTAATATGGTTGTGTGTGTGTGAGAGAGAGACAGTAATATGGTTGTGTGAGAGAGAGAGAGAGTCAGTAATATGGTTGTGTGTGAGAGAGAGACAGTCAGTAACATGGTTGTGTGTGTGAGAGACACAGTCAATAATATGGTAGTGTGTGTGTGTGAGAAACACAGTAATATGGTGTGTGTGAGAGAGAGAGAGACAGTGAGTAATATGGTTGTGTGTGTGAGAGAGTCAGTCACTAATATGGTTGTGTGTGTGAGAGAGACTGTCAGTAATACGGTTCTGTGAGAGAGAGACAGTCAGTAATATGGTTGTGGGTGAGAGAGAGAGAGAGTCAGTAATATGGTTGTGTGTGTGTGAGAGACAGTCAGTAATATCGTTGTGTGTGATAGAGACAGTCAGTAATATGGTTGAGGGTGAGAGAGAGACAGTCAGTAATATGGTTTGTGTGTGAGAGAGACAGTCAGTAATATGGTTGTGTGTGTGAGAGAGAAACCGTCAGTAATATGGTTGCGTGTGTGTGAGAGAGAGAGAGACAGTCAGTAATATGGTTGAGGGTGAGAGAGAGACAGTCAGTAATATGGTTTGTGTGTGAGAGAGACAGTCAGTAATATGGTTGTGTGTGTGAGAGAGAAACCGTCAGTAATATGGTTGCGTGTGTGTGAGAGAGAGAGAGACAGTCAGTAATATGGTTGAGGGTGAGAGAGAGACAGTCAGTAATATGGTTTGTGTGTGAGAGAGACAGTCAGTAATATGGTTGTGTGTGTGAGAGAGAGAGAGAGACAGTCAGTAATATGGTTGTGTGTGTGAGAGAGTTAGTCACTAATATGGTTGTGTGTGTGAGAGAGACTGTCAGTAATATAGTTGTGTGTGAGAGACAGTCAGTAATATGGTTGTGTGTGTGAGAGAGACAGTCAGTAATATGGTTGTATGTGTGTGAGAGAGAGACAGTAATATGGTTGTGTGTGAGAGATAGAGAGAGACACTCAGTAATATGGTTGTGTGTGTGTGAGAGAGAGACAGTAATATGGTTGTGTGAGAGAGAGAGAGAGAGAGAGAGAGTCAGTAATATGGTTGTGTGTGAGAGAGAGACAGTCAGTAACATGGTTGTGTGTGTGAGAGACACAGTCAATAATATGGTAGTGTGTGTGTGTGAGAAACACAGTAATATGGTGTGTGTGAGAGAGAGAGAGAGACAGTGAGTAATATGGTTGTGTGTGTGAGAGAGTCAGTCACTAATATGGTTGTGTGTGTGAGAGAGACTGTCAGTAATACGGTTCTGTGAGAGAGAGACAGTCAGTAATATGGTTGTGGGTGAGAGAGAGACAGTCAGTAACATGGTTGTGTGTGTGAGAGACACAGTCAATAATATGGTAGTGTGTGTGTGTGAGAAACACAGTAATATGGTGTGTGTGAGAGAGAGAGAGACAGTGAGTAATATGGTTGTGTGTGTGAGAGAGTCAGTCACTAATATGGTTGTGTGTGTGAGAGAGACTGTCAGTAATACGGTTCTGTGAGAGAGAGACAGTCAGTAATATGGTTGTGGGTGAGAGAGAGAGAGAGTCAGTAATATGGTTGTGTGTGTGTGAGAGACAGTCAGTAATATCGTTGTGTGTGATAGAGACAGTCAGTAATATGGTTGAGGGTGAGAGAGAGACAGTCAGTAATATGGTTTGTGTGTGAGAGAGACAGTCAGTAATATGGCTATGTGTGTGAGAGACAGTCAGTAATATCGTTGTGTGTGATAGAGACAGTCAGTAATATGGTTGAGGGTGAGAGAGAGACAGTCAGTAATATGGTTTGTGTGTGAGAGAGACAGTCAGTAATATGGCTATGTGTGAGAGAGACAGTCAGTAATGTGGTTGTGTGTTGGTGAGAGAGACAGTCAGTAATATGGTTGTGTGTGAGAGACAGTCAGTAATAAGAGGTAAAAACAATGACTGCAGATGCTGGAAAGCAAATACTGGATTAGTGGTGCTGGAAGAGCACAGCAGTTCAGGCAGCATCCAACGAGCAGCGTATTCGACATTTTGGGCAAAAGCCCTTCATCAGGAGTATGGCTGTGTGTGTGAGAGAGACACAGTCAGTCATATGGTTGGGTGTGTGTGTGAAAGACAGTCAGTAATATGGTTGTGTCTGTGTGAGAGAGACAGTCAGTAATATGGTTGTGTGTGAGAGAGATAGAGTCAGTAATATGGTTGCGTGTGTGAGGGAGAGCAAGACAGTCAGTAATATGGTTTTGTGTGTGAGGGAGACAGTCAGTAATATGGTTGTGTGTGAGAGAGATACAGTCAGTAATATGGTTGTGTGTGAGAGAGATACAGTCAGTAATATGGTTGGGTGTTAGAGAGAGACAGTCAGTAAAAGCTAGGCCGGACAGAGTCGTCATCTCTGGGTTGTTGCCGGTGCCACGTGACAGTGAGGCAAGGAATAGGGAGAGAGTGCAGTGAACACATGGCTGCAAGGATGGTGTAGGAGGGAAGTCTTCAGGTATTTGGACAATTGGACTGCATTCTGGGGAAGGTGGGACCTGTACAAGCAGGACAGGTTGCACCTGAACCAGAAGGGCACCAATATCCTGGGAGGTAGGTTTGCTAGCACTCTTCGGGGGGGTTTAAACTAATTTGGAGGGGGATGGGATCCAGACTTGTAGTCCAGCAAGTAGGTTAGCTGTTTGTCAGGATGTCCAAGAATGTAGGGAGGTTGTGGAGAAGGTAGCACTGACAGGGAATACTTGCGGACACAGAGATGGGTTCAAGTGTGTATACTTCAACGCAAGGAGTATCAGAAATAAGGTGGGTGAACTTAAGGCGTGGATCCGTATCTGGGACTATGATGTTATGGCCATCATGGAAACGTGGATAGAAGAGGGACAGGAATGCTTGTTGGAGGTTCCTGGTTACAGATGTTTCAGGAAGATTAGGGAGGGTGGTAAAAAAGGAGGGGATGTGGCGTTGCTAATTAGAAATGGTATAATGGCTGCAGAAAGGAAGTTCGAGGGGGATCTGCCTTTGGAGGTAGTATGGGCTGAAGTCAGAAATAGGAAAGGTGCAGTCACCTTGTTGGGTGTTTACTATCGGCCCCCCAATAGCAGCAGAGATGTGGAGAAACAGATTAGGAAACAGACTTTGGAAAGGTGCAGAAGCCACAGGGTAGTAGTCATGGGCGATTTCAACTTCCCAAATATTGATTGGAAGCTCGTTAGATCAAATAGATTGGACAGGGCGGTGTTTGTGCAGTGTGTCCAGGAAGCTTTTCTAACTCAGTATGTAGATTGTCCGACCAGAGGGGAGGCCATATTGGATTTGGTACTCGGTAACGAACCGGGACAAGTGATGGGCTTGTTAGTGGGTGAGCATTGTGGTGATGGTGACCACAATTCTGTGACTTTCACCTTGGTTATGGAGAGAGATAGGTGCGTGCAACAGGGTAGGTTTTACAATTGGGGGAACGGTAAATACGATGCTGCAAGACAGGATCTGAGGAGCATAAATTGGGAGCATAGGCTGTCAGGGAAGGATGTCGTTGAAATGTGGAACTTTTTCAAGAAGCAGATACGACATGTCCTTGATATGTATGTACCTGTCAGGCAGGAAAGAGATGGCCGTGTGAGGGAGCCTTGGTTGACAAGGGAGGTTGAATGTCTTGTAAGGAGGAAGAAGGAGGCTTACATAAGGTTGAGGAAACAAGGTTCAGACAGAGTGTTGGAGGGATACAGGATAGCCAGGAGGGAGCTGAAGAAAGGGATTAGGAGAGCTAAGAGAGGACGTGAAAAATCTTTGTTGGGTAGGATCAAGGATAACCCCAAGGCCTTTTATGCATATGTGAGAAACATGAGAATGACGAGAACGAGGGTAGGTCCGATCAAGGACAGTAGTGGGAGACTGTGTATTGAGTCAGAAGAGATAGGAGAGGTCTTGAATGAGACCTTTTCTTCAGTATTTACAAATGAGAGGGACCGTATTGTTGAAGAGGAGAGTGTGAAACGGACTGGTAAGCTAGAAGAGATACTTGTTAGGAAGGAAGATGTGTTGGGCATTTTGAACAACTTGAGGATAGACAAGTCCCCCGGGCCTGACGGGATATACCCTAGGATTATGTGGGAAGCAAGAGAGGAAATTGCAGTAGCGTTGGCAATGATCTTTTCATCTTCACTGTCAACAGGGGTAGTACCAGGGGACTGGAGAGTGGCGAATGTTGTGCCCCTGTTCAAAAAAGGGAATAGGGATAACCCCGGGAATTACAGGCCAGTTAGTCTTACTTCTGTGGTAGACAAAGTAATGGAAAGGGTACTGAGGGATAGGATTTATGAGTATCTGGAAAGACACGGCTTGATTAGGGACAGCCAGCACGGATTTGTGAGGGGTAGGTCTTGCCTTACAAGTCTTATTGCATTCTTTGAGGAGGTAACCAAGCATGTGGATGAGGGTAGAGCAGTGGATGTAGTGTACATGGATTTTAGTAAGGCATTTGATAAGGTTCCCCATGGTAGGCTTATGCGGAAAGTCAGGAGGCATGGGATAGAGGGAAATTTGGCCAATTGGATAGAAAACTGGCTAACCGGTCGAAGTCAGAGAGTGGTGGCAGATGGTAAATATTCAGCCTGGAGCCCAGTTACAAGTGGAGTTCCGCAGGGATCAGTTCTGGGTCCTCTGCTGTTTGTAATTTTTATTAATGACTTGGAAGAGGGAGTCAAAGGGTGGGTCAGTAAATTAGCAGATGATACGAAGATTGGTGGAGTTGTGGATAGTGAGGAGGGCTGTTGTCGGCTGCAAAGAGACTTAAATATGATGGAGAGCTGGGCTGAGGAGTGGCAGATGGAGTTCAACCCTGTCAAGTGTGAGGTTGTCCATTTTAGAAGGACAAATAAGAATGCAGAATACAGGGTTAATGGTAGGGTTCTTAGTAAGGTGGAGGAGTAGAGGGATCTTGGGGTCTATGTTCATAGATCTTTGAAAGTTGCCACTCAGGTGGATAGAGCTTGTAAGAAGGCCTATGGTGTATTAGCGTTCATTAGCAGAGGGATTGGATTCAAGAGTCGTGAGGTGATGTTGCAGCTGTACAGGACCTTGGTCAGGCCATATTTGGAGTACTGTGTGCAGTTCTGGTTGCCTCACTTTAGGAAAGATGTGGAAGCTTTGGAGAGGGTGCAGAGGAGATTTACCAAGATGTTGCCTGGAATGGAGAATAGGTCGTACAAGGATAGGTTGAGAGTGCTATGCCTTTTCTCATTGGAATGGTGAAGGATGAGGGGTGACTTGATAGAGGTTTATAAGATGATCAGGGGAATAGATAGAGTAGACAGTCAGAAACATTTTCCCCGGGTATAACAGAGTGTTACAAGGGGACATAAATTTAAGGTGAATGGTGGAAGGTATAGGGGAGATGTCAGGGGTAGGTTCTTTACCCAGAGAATGGTGGAGGCATGGAATGCACTGCCTGTGGGAGTGGCAGAGTCAGAATCATTGATGACTTTTAAGCGGCAATTGGATAGGTACATGGATAGGTGCTTAAGCTAGGACAAATGTTCGGTACAATATCGTGGGCCGAAGGGCCTGTTCTGTGCTGTATTGTTCTATGTTCTATGTACCTCTGAACCAAGAGGCCTGGCTTCAAGTCCCACCTGCTGCAGAGGCATGGCAAAACATTTCTGAATAGGGTGATGAGCAAAATCTACATTATTGAGTGAGGCTCCTTGGACTTTAAATGTTGGTGGTTTTCAGCAAGGAGGTTGGAAGAACGAGGTACCTTCGATCAAGGGCTGGAAAGGGACAATGTGAGTGATCATTGAACACAAGGCAAAGCTATTAAATCCAAGCAGCAATGTCCACAGTGGGTGTGTGGCTGACCAACCTTCCCAAATGAGTGGGTGAATGAACAGTGATCACTGGGGGTTGGTTCACCCAGGAGAAGGTATTGGCCAGGTTCACATTTTGGTAAAATGTTTAGGATAATGGTGAAGGACAGAGGGCCATGGATGGGCTGAGTGGCCCGAAAGAGAGGATAGTACAAAAGAAAAATAGTACAAAAGAAAGTGAGTTCACAGTGTCATGTCAGAAACAATGAGAAAAACAGCAATTGTGCAATAGGACAGGAAATTACAAGTACAGATCATAACTTGAAAAGACTAGACAATAAACTTAATCAAAAATAAAACGATTGTCTGTAGATTCTGGAGATCTGAAACGAACAAAAAGAAATTGCTGGAGAAATCCAGCAGGTCTGGCAACAGCTGTGAAGGGAAAACAGTGTTCTGAAGAAGGATCACTGGACTCGAAATATTCACCATGAATTCAATTAGGCACAGTACCTATGTCGGATCGAAATTGCTGGAAAAGTTCAACAGGTCTCACATCATGTGTGGAGAGAAATCAAGTTTAATGTTTCGGGTGCAGTCACCTTTCCTCGAAGAAGATTGGAATGTAGGTGTTCTGCAAAGCAGTCACCATTCTATACTTCATTTCCCTAACGCAGAGGTGAGCACATTGTGAGCAGCGAACGCAGTCGAATGTCAGGCAGGCAGGCAGGCCAGCACAATGGGAGGAGGAGCTGTGCATCCAACTCTGAGTAGCAGGAAAGCTCTTCCATTCTGAGTGAGTGATGGGAAGGAGATGCAAACTTGGTGTCAGCTTTGGGGAATGCCTACCTTCCGTCTGTAAAAACAACTCTGTGCTTCCAGTTGCCTGTCACGTTAACACCCCACCGTGTTCCCTGGGCAACATCCCTGCCTCAGGCTTGCTGCAGTGCTCCAGGGAAGAACAGCATCTCATTTTCCACTTGGGGACCCTGCAGCCCTCTGGACTCAATATCGAGTTCAATAACTTTACAGCTTGACCATCTCCTTCCATGTCTTTTACCCAGTTCAGCTCATGTTGTGATTGGGTTGTTTTCACCACAGTCAACCCATTTTCACCCACTTGTCACCTCTATTCTCATCTATACCCTTCTCCTCTTCCCTGGATACAATCAACAATCCCCTTAACTTTTCTGTCCTCTCTCTCTGTGGACTCTGTCTCCATCTATCTATTCACTACTTTCCCCTCCCTCCCCCATCATCAACAAATACATCAACCCTAGACCGATACATGAATGGCCAGTGAGCAGAAGGTGGAGGATCTGGGTTGGCATAGGCTTGGAGGGCCATAGGGCCTGTTCCTGTGCTGTAAGCTTCTTTGTTCTTTTCCTGGAGAGTTTCCGTTCTGAAGAAGGGTCACCGGACTCAAAATGTCAACTATTTTCTCTCGACATGGTTGCAAAACCTGCTGAGTCTCTCCAGAAATTGCTGTTTTTGTGTGAGAATTAAGATTTTGTGCCTTTCTCCTGTCTTTTCCCATTCCACTGCCACCCAGTGCTTATCTTTTAATAATTATCCAATACCTTCTTGAATACTCAGTTGAATCCAACTCCACCACACTAGTCGACGGTCCATTTCAGACACAAATCATTGGTTGTGGGAAAACTTTCTTCCCATGTCACATTTGCAACTTCTGCAAAACACTTCTTTAAATCTATGCCCTCTCATCTTTAATCCTTTTACGAGCTGAAACAATTTCTCTATTTATTTTGTCCAGATTGCTCATGATTTTGCAATCTTTGCTGAGGTCTCTGTGAGGCTTTCTTCTCTGCTGTGGAAGGGAACGCATACAAACTGAAGTCGGAGTTGGACTGCAATCTAACTAAAATACAGGGAGAAGTCTCCGACTTGGAAAAGTCAAGTGGTGCACATTTTTAGCTGTGGAAGATAATGGTGAATGGGCACCAAGGAGTCTTTCAGTCAGGGAAATACTAACGACAGCCTTCATATCGTCTGAGCTGCAGGTTCCTGCAAATCCAGTGCCGCAGGGCAGCCAGAGATATCCCAAATCTGCTCACATCTCGCTGCTCTTTCTCTCTCAATGTGGATAAAAACACAAGGAAACCAAGAAAGCTTCAGAGAAAGGATTCTAACACAAAAAGACCAAAATACCCTGGATCCGTAGTGGAATAAAATGACCAGCACTTTACAGACAACAGCATGTCAACAGTGTGCAAGTGTAAAAGCAGTTATGTGAGACAATTTAACGTACTGCTTGATCTTCAGAACATTGTTCCTTATGTATAGGATTGTTCCATTTATAACATACCCATCTGTCTTCTGGCAATTTGAAGTGTGAATGTTTTTAAGACAAAGCTAGTTTTTTGAACGGTGTAGGGATTCTGGGATCTGGTGGGTGGGGCTGGGGGGCAATGGAGCTGAGTGCATGAGCTTCCTGAACAGTGGACTGGGCCTGACAGGCCAGAAGGCATCCTGCTGCCCTGAGCTCGGAGATTTGTCAGTGTTTGTGTGTTCATGGTTTTTAAGGAGGGACAATCTCGGTTGTTCTGTCGAAGATTTGGAATCCTCTCTTTCAACTGCCCTCTGTTAAAATGAAGAGCAAGAACAACCACCTCTCCAGTAGTTCCTAGTGCTGTTGCAGATTGACAGCCTCGGCAGTTCACACAGCCAGAGAGATGTCGAGCACGGAAACAGACCCTTCAGTCCAACCTGTCCATGCCGACTAGATATCCCAGCCTAATCTACTCTCACCTGCCAGCACCCAGCCCGTATCGCTCCAAACCCTTCCTATTGATATACTCAGCCACATGCCTTTTAAATGCTGCAATTATACCAGCCTCCATTATTTCCTCTGGCAGCTCATTCCATCCACGAACCACCCTCTGAGTGAAAAAGTCACCCTTTATTTCCATTTTATATCTTTCCCCTCTCACCCTAAACCTATGCCCTCTAGTTCTGGACTCCCCGACCCAGGTAAAAGACTTTGCCTGTTTATCCTATCCATGCCCCTCATAATTTTGTAAACCTCTATACGGTCACCCCTCGGCCTCTGACACTCCGGAAAACAGCCCCAGCCTGTTCAGCATCTCCCTGTAGCTCAAATCCTCCAACCCTGGCAACAAGCTTGTAAATCTTTTCTGAACCCTTTCAAGGTTCACAATATCTTTCCGATAGGAAGGAGACCAGAATTGCATGCAATATTCCAACAGTGGCCTAACCAATGTCCTGTACAGCCGCAACATGACCTCCCAACTCCTGCACTCAATACTCTGACCAATAAAGGAAAACCTACCAAACACCTTCTTCACTATCCTATCTACCTGCGACTCCACTTTCAAGGAGCTATGAACCTGCACTCCAAGGTCTCTTTATTCAGCAACACTCCCCAGAAGCTTACCATTAAGTGTATAAGTCCTGCTCTGATTTGCTTTCCAAAATACAGCACCTCATTTATTAAAATTAACTCCGTCTGCCACTTCTCATTGGCCCATCTGATCAAGATCCTGTTGTAATGTGTTCGCTGTCCATTACACCTCCAATTTTGGTGTCATCTGCAAACTTACTAACTATACCTCTTATGCTCACATCCAAATCACTTATATAAATGAGGCCTTTGCTTTGTTTTCCTGTTGAAGTCAGACTGCCACACCTCTTCCAGGTATGCCCACCGTGAAGAGCTTCTGCTCCCCTCTGACAGGATTTGTATTTTCTCTTGTGGTCAGCACAAACCCCAATTTCTCCAAGCTGCTATCAGTTCTGATCCAGAAAACATTGAGGAGCTCAAGAGGGACTACGCAGGTTGGAGAACCATGAAGCCCCTCTTTGAGTCCCCAGCAGACTGGTGGGAAACAGTAAAAGGGAACATCAAGAGGTTCTTCATCCTCAAAGGTGTTCAGGAGGCGAGAGAGAGGCGGGGAAAACTGTCCCAGCTCCAGGAAGGTTTGCAGAACCTGCTCCTGCTGCAGACGATGGGGGTGGATGTCACGGAGGACCTCCAGGAGGTGAAGGGCCAGCATGCCCTGCTCTTTGCCTTGGAGGCCTCCAAGATAATCTTCCGGTCCAGGGTCCGCTCGATTGAGTAGGACGAGACATGCTCACGTTTCTTCTTCCAGAAGGTGCACAAAGAGAGCACCGTGCTCAGCAGCCTGAAGGAAGAAGATGGCTCGATAACGTCATCTCAGGCTGACATCATGAGGATCAGTAAATCGTTCTATGCCAGTCTGTATGAAGTGAAGCCAACCGACAGCGTGGCCTCCCAGTCATTCCTGTCCTCTATCACGGAGGTCTTAGACGACAAAACACGGGAGAGGCTGGACCAGCCGCTATCTCTGGACGAGCTGACCAAGGCCCTCAAGTCTTTCGAAAAGAATAAAACTCCCGGAAGCGACGGCTTACCGGTCGAGCTCTATTCTGCTCTGTGGGACTTGATTGGCCAGGACCTGCTGGAGGTGTATGTCAGTATGTTTCGGGCAGGTACCATGAGTGAATCCATGAGGAAAGGCATCATCACCCTCATCTACAAGCGGAAGGGGGAGAGGGAGGAACTCAAAAATTGGAGACCAATCTCACTGTTGAATGCGGATTATAAAATTCTGTCAAAGGTAATCGCCAACCGGGTCAGGTCTGCTCTGGGGTCGGTGATTCATCCCGACCAAACCTGTGCTGTACCGGGCAGGAAGATCACTGAGAGTCTCGCACTCCCCTCAGGGATACGATCGCCTACGTGCAGGACAGAAGGTGGGACACCTGCCTGATCAGCCTGGACCAGGAGAAAGCCTTTGACAGGATATCACACAGGTATATGAGAGACGTTCTCTCCATAATAGACTTTGGAGAGGGAATCTGCAATTGGATCAGACTGCTCTACACCAACATTGTCAGTGCAGTCTCAATCAATGGGTGGGAATCAGATAGCTTCCCAGTCAGATCTGGAGTCAGGCAGGGCTGCCCTCTCTCTCCTGCCTTGCTTGTGTGCTGCATAGAGCCATTTGCCGAGTCCATCAGGAAGGATGCGAACCTGAGAGGGGGTGACTATTCCTGGCAGCGGGGGCCTGCAGGTTAAGGCCTCCTTGTACATGGATGATGTCGCCGTTTTCTGCTCGGATCCGCTGTCCGTGCACAGACTCATGTGCATATGTGACCAGTTCGAATGGGCCTCAGGGGCTAAGGTAAACAGAGGCAGGAGTGAGACCATGCTCTTCGGGAACTGGGCCGACCAATCCTCGATCCCCTTCACCGTCAGGACCGACCAACTGAAGGTGCTGGGTATTTGGTTCGGGGTGGGGGGGGGGGCTGAGGCATGCGCCAAGTCTTGGGAGGAGCATACCAGCAAAGTGAGGCAGAAACTGGGCAGACGGAAGCTACGGTCGCTCTCCATCGTGGGAAAAAACCTAGTCATCAGGTGTGAGGCACTGTCATTGCTGTTATACGTGGCACAGGTCTGGCCTATTCCCAGGACCTGTGCCGCTGCAGTCACCCGGGCCATCTTCCAGTTTATGTGGAGGTCAAAGATGGACCGGGTCCGAAGGGACTCGCTGTATAAAGATCTGGGCAACAGGGGAAAAAAATACACCCAATGCCACCCTCACCCTGATGGCCACCTTTTTGTGTGGCTGCATCAAGCTGTGCGTGGATCCCCGGTACACAAATACCAAGTGTCACTACGTACTGAGGTTCTACCTGTCCCCGGTGTTGCGGAGGATGGGCCTGGCCTCGCTGCCGCGGAACGGTCAGAGTAGTTGGACCGTTCCGTATCACCTGTCCTTTGTGGAGAAGTTTATGAAGAAAAACACCTTTGACCACAAGTCCATCAGGAAGTGGTCAGCACGTTGTGTCCTTGAGACCATTTGGGAAAAGGAGAGGGTGGATCCTATCGAGCGGTTCCCTGAGCAGACTGTCAAAGCCATTTGGCAGAATGCCTCACCGCCAGAACTTTCCAACAAGCACTAAGACATGGCTTGACTGGTGGTGAGAAGGGCTCTGCCTGTGAGATCCTTTATGCACGCCCGGACTCTCGGTCTCACCGCACGCTGCCCTCGAAGCGGCTGCGGGGGGGACGAGACTGTCACACACCTCCTTCTGGAATGTGCCTATGCAGAAGAAGTCTGGAGAGGAATGCAGTGGTGTTTGTCGAGGTTCATCCCGAGCAGCGCCGTGATGCAGGACTCCGTGCTCTACGGTCTGTTCCCCAGGACTCACACCGAGACGAACATCGACTGTGTCTGGAGGATCATCAACTCGGTGAAGGACGCTCTCTGGGCAGTCCGAAACCTGTTGATCTTCCAGCTGAAGGAGTTGACCCCGACTGAGTGTTGCAGACTGGCTCATTCCAAGGTCCAGGACCACGTGTTGAGGGACGCACTGAAGCTTGGGGCAGCTGCCGCCAAGGCACGGTGGGGAAAGACCACCGTGTAACATCTGCCTGCCTAAGAAGAACAGGGGGCCCACGCAGTCACTTGGGCTCTGCTGACACCTCAGCTAAATATATGGACATATGATTGATAAACATACAGACCTGTATATACAAATGATAAATTGTGATCTCTGATTGTAAATGTTTACGTATGTATGGCATGACCAACTGTACAGACCATCAAATTATTTTATGAATAAAGTATATTTTTGAAATAAAAAAAAATTCTGATGAAGAGTCACTAGGCAAGATATTAACTCTGCTTTCTGCCCACACTCATTGCCAGACCTAATTTTCACCAGCAATTTCAGTTTTTGTTTCAGATACTCAGCATCCACAATTCTTTGGTTTATTTCCTAAAATCCGGATTTGTTTTCCCTCATGAGATGTGGTCATTGTTGGTCACACCAGCAATTTTTGCCCACCCCTAGTTGCCCCTTGAGAAGGTGGGGGTGAGCTGCATTCTTGAACTGCTGCAGTCCACATGTTGAAGGCAGACCAACAATGCCCTGAGGGAGGGAATTCCAGGATTTTAACCCAGTAACACTGAAGGAAAATAATGTATTTCCAAGTCAGGATGGTGACTGGTGTGCAGGGGATTTTGAAGGTGGTGGTGTTCCCATACATCTGCTGCCCTTGTCCTTCCAGATGGTAGTGGTTGTGGGTTTGGAAGGTGTTGTCTGAGGATTTTGGTGAGTTTCTGCTGTGCATGTTGTCGGTAGTACACACTGTTGCTACTGAGCATCAGTGATAGAGGGAATAGATGTTTCTGGGGCTGCTTTATCTTGGATAGTGTTGAACTTCGGGAGTATTGTTGGGGTGGCACTCATCTCGGCAAGTGGGGAGTATTCCATCACACTCCTGATTGTCCCTTGTAGGTGATGGACAGGCTTTGGGGAATCAGGAGGTGGGTTCCTATCCTCTGACCTCCTTTGTAGCCATTGTGTTTATGTGGCAAGTCCAGCTGAGTGCGTGGTCAGTGATAACCCCAAGGATGCTAACAGTGGGGGATTCAGTGATCACAATGCCACTGGTTGGCAAGCAGTGGTGGTTAGACTCTTTTGTGGGACATTGTTATAGCCTGAATATTGTGCAATCATTAGATAACATCCCCACTTCGGACTCCTTCTTCTGACTCAAGGTTCCTTTGACAGCACCTTCCAAACCTGGAACCTATACTACCTGAAAATGATAGATGTCATTGGAGAGCAGCAGATGTTTGGGAACACTAACAGCCACTGGGCTGGAATGGTAGAACTATGGGACAAACTCCTGGAATTCCTTCCTCACTGCATATGCAATTCAAGAAAGCATCGCAGCAATGTTTCTCCGGGGCGGTTAGGGATGGACATTAGGTGCTGGTCTACCCTCTGATAGACTGGCTGCTGATATCCACTACAGGACAATGATCACAGGGCTCACCTGTACTCAGATGTATAAACAGGCACAAAGGATCAGATATATATACATATCTCTGTAAATAACTTTGTAAAAGGATCAAGTACCCTGTCCGTCACTAACTCACTCTCAAGTTTGAACATCTGCTTCCACCAACAGTGCACAGGAACAATCCTCCCTCATTGTCAATCTCTTACCGAATGTCCCTCAAGCTGGCTGTTTTTATATCGATGTTGTCAATGAAAATCTGACCCTCGCTCAACTCCACCAACCGGAAGAGTGCGAGAAACAACGTGGACTTTCCTGAGCCTGTCCGTCCAACAATTCCCACTTTCTCTCCTGCACCAATCTTCAGACTAATTCCATCGAGAGCATGAGGAAGCCCCTCCCGATATTTAAGGACCACATCCTTGAACAGTATCACACCATGCTGTGGCCACGAGGAAGGAACCTACAACGACAACAACACAACAGGTTACTTTGTAGCGTGCAGAGACAATGTCAAATTGTAGCATGCTGAAACAATGTTCTCTAACATGTTCTATGTAAAAATGGTTGGAAAAACAACTGAATGTTACTTGCATGACACACAGACAGCTATATTCAGTACTGCAGTATTTTAGAGCATGGATTCCTTCATACAACATACTCCAGTTGGCTTGGTTCCTTCAGTCTTTTGCAGGACAATGGTCAATATCGCCAGCAGTCCTAGTCCATTCCAATTTGGGTGGGTCCAGGATTGAAGGCTTTCCTTCAGAGTAATTTGCCAGGTTTCCTTTGGCTAGCCAAAGTCTTCCCTTACCTACCTGCTGGTGTCTGTCCAGTTACTGTCAATGGCTATGTCCAGGAGACGAGTTACAAATCCAGCCAGTCTCACAATGTCCTGTTGATATCTTTGACCAGCCTTGTGGACCCCTTGTTGATGTGGTCTCTTCAAGTGGTGCCCAGCATCTTATCGAGGTTGCAAATCCCAATTTGGTGACATGTTTGCTATTCTCTTCCATGTTTCATTGGCACAGCTTGCAGTTGGTACATTGTGGTCATGTAGAGTTGCAGTTTGATGGTTGTGTTGATGGTGATTGATGCCCATAGCTACTGGAGTCATGAAACAGGTGATGCTGCTTAACGAATTCTTGTGGATCAATACATCACCCTCCCAGGAGATGGAGCTCCCTCGATTGATGGTGTTGGGAGTTACATCCTGTCATCATTGCCTGAGCCTTCTTACAGCTTATATATTGACCAATCTTGGCATTTCTATTCTCAAGACATATTGAGGAGCACACCCAACTCTTTAGCCAGCAAGGCAACATTGTTTGTGAAATCTGGCCCCAGCAACTGGTTATGTTGGCACAGGATGCCAAAACCTGCCCCACCCACCACTTTTGTTATGAGAGAATAAACGGCCTGGGGAGAGTAAAGAGCCTTGGCTCACTCGATGAAGACGTCCTTGCCTTTCCAAATGTACGTAAATGCTGTCCATCACCAAATGTCCATCACCCTGTGAACTTTGGTTCAATACACCAAAGTTCATGTCTAGATCAATAATGTACACAATGAACAACAAAGACTCCAATATTGACACCTGGGGTACACCACTGGACACACGCTCCACAACACAAGAAAAAATCCCTTTGACCATTACACTCCGCCTCCAGCCAGTATGCCACTTATGGATCAAACCTCCAAACTGATCTGGATCCCAGAGATCCCCACCTTCTTGACCAACCACCCAAGTGAGAACTTCGCAAAAGCTTTCCCAAAGTCCATGTAGACTTTGTCTACTGCACTGCCCCGATCACACTAACTGACAGGTAAGGTCAGTGCGTACACACCGCCCAGATCACACTCACTGACAGGTAAGGTCAGTGCGTACACACCGCCCCGATCACACTCACTGACGGGTAAGGTCAGTGCGTACACACCGCCCCGATCACACTCACTGACAGGTAAGGTCAGTGAGTACACACCGCCCCGATCACACTCACTGACGGGTAAGGTCAGTGCGTACACACCGCCCCGATCACACTCACTGACGGGTAAGGTCAGTGCGTACACACCGCCCAGATCACACTCACTGACAGGTAAGGTCAGTGAGTACACACCGCCCCGATCACACTCACTGACGGGTAAGGTCAGTGCGTACACACCGCCCCGATCACACTCACTGACGGGTAAGGTCAGTGCGTACACACCACCCCGATCACACTCACTGACAGGTAAGGTCAGTGAGTACACACCGCCCCGATCACACTCACTGACGGGTAAGGTCAGTGCGTACACACCGCCCCGATCACACTCACTGACAGGTAAGGTCAGTGAGTACACACCGCCCCGATCACACTCACTGACAGGTAAGGTCAGTGAGTACACACCGCCCCGAACACACTCACTGACGGGTAAGGTCAGTGCGTACACACCGCCCCGATCACACTCACTGACGGGTAAGGTCAGTGCGTACACACCGCCCCGATCACACTCACTGACAGGTAAGGTCAGTGCGTACACACCGCCCCGATCACACTCACTGACAGGTAAGGTCAGTGAGTACACACCGCCCCGATCACACTCACTGACAGGTAAGGTCAGTGAGTACACACCGCCCCGATCACACTCACTGACAGGTAAGGTCAGTGAGTACACACCGCCCCGATCACACTCACTGACGGGTAAGGTCAGTGAGTACACACCGCCCCGATCACACTCACTGACAGGTAAGGTCAGTGCGTACACACCGCCCCGATCACACTCACTGACGGGTAAGGTCAGTGAGTACACACCGCCCCGATCACACTCACTGACAGGTAAGGTCAGTGAGTACACACCGCCCCGATCACACTCACTGACGGGTAAGGTCAGTGAGTACACACCGCCCCGATCACACTCACTGACGGGTAAGGTCAGTGAGTACACACCGCCCCGATCACACTCACTGACGGGTAAGGTCAGTGAGTACACACCGCCCCGATCACACTCACTGACAGGTAAGGTCAGTGAGTACACACCGCCCCGATCACACTCACTGACGGGTAAGGTCAGTGAGTACACACCGCCCCGATCACACTCACTGACAGGTAAGGTCAGTGCGTACACACCGCCCCGATCACACTCACTGACGGGTAAGGTCAGTGAGTACACACCGCCCCGATCACACTCACTGACAGGTAAGGTCAGTGAGTACACACCGCCCCGATCACACTCACTGACGGGTAAGGTCAGTGAGTACACACCGCCCCGATCACACTCACTGACGGGTAAGGTCAGTGAGTACACACCGCCCCGATCACACTCACTGACACGTAAGGTCAGTGCGTACACACCGCCCCGATCACACTCACTGACGGATAAGGTCAGTGCGTACACACCGCCCCGATCACACTCACTGACAGGTAAGGTCAGTGAGTACACACCGCCCCGATCACACTCACTGACAGGTAAGGTCAGTGAGTACACACCGCCCCGATCACACTCACTGACGGGTAAGGTCAGTGCGTACACACCGCCCCGATCACACTCACTGACAGGTAAGGTCAGTGCGTACACACCGCCCAGATCACACTCACTGACGGGTAAGGTCAGTGCGTACACACCGCCCCGATCACACTCACTGACAGGTAAGGTCAGTGCGTACACACCGCCCCGATCACACTCACTGACAGGTAAGGTCAGTGAGTACACACCGCCCCGATCACACTCACTGACGGGTAAGGTCAGTGCGTACACACCGCCCAGATCACACTCACTGACAGGTAAGGTCAGTGCGTACACACCGCCCCGATCACACTCACTGACAGGTAAGGTCAGTGCGTACACACCGCCCCGATCACACTCACTGACGGGTTAGGTCAGTGCGTACACACCGCCCCGATCACACTCACTGACGGGTAAGGTCAGTGAGTACACACCGCCCCGATCACACTCACTGACAGGTAAGGTCAGTGCGTACACACCGCCCCGATCACACTCACTGACAGGTAAGGTCAGTGCGTACACACCGCCCCGATCACACTCACTGACAGGTAAGGTCAGTGCGTACACACCGCCCCGATCACACTCACTGACGGGTAAGGTCAGTGCGTACACACCGCCCCGATCACACTCACTGACGGGTAAGCTCAGTGCGTACACACCGCCCCGATCACACTCACTGACGGGTAAGCTCAGTGCGTACACACCGCCCCGATCACACTCACTGACGGGTAAGGTCAGTGCGTACACACCGCCCCGATCACACTCACTGACGGGTAAGGTCAGTGCGTACACACCGCCCCGATCACACTCACTGACGGGTAAGGTCAGTGCGTACACACCGCCCCGATCACACTCACTGACGGGTAAGGTCAGTGCGTACACACCGCCCCGATCACACTCACTGACGGGTAAGGTCAGTGAGTACACACCGCCCCGATCACACTCACTGACAGGTAAGGTCAGTGAGTACACACCGCCCCGATCACACTCACTGACAGGTAAGGTCAGTGCGTACACACCGCCCCGATCACACTCACTGACAGGTAAGGTCAGTGAGTACACACCGCCCCGATCACACTCACTGACAGGTAAGGTCAGTGAGTACACACCGCCCCGATCACACTCACTGACAGGTAAGGTCAGTGCGTACACACCGCCCCGATCACACTCACTGACAGGTAAGGTCAGTGAGTACACACCGCCCCGATCACACTCACTGACAGGTAAGGTCAGTGCGTACACACCGCCCAGATCACACTCACTGACAGGTAAGGTCAGTGCGTACACACCGCCCCAATCACACTCACTGACAGGTAAGGTCAGTGCGTACACACCGCCCAGATCACACTCACTGACGGGTAAGGTCAGTGCGTACACACCGCCCCGATCACACTCACTGACGGGTAAGGTCAGTGAGTACACACCGCCCCGATCACACTCACTGACGGGTAAGGTCAGTGCGTACACACCGCCCAGATCACACTCACTGACGGGTAAGGTCAGTGAGTACACACCGCCCCGATCACACTCACTGACAGGTAAGGTCAGTGCGTACACACCGCCCAGATCACACTCACTGACAGGTAAGGTCAGTGAGTACACACCGCCCCGATCACACTCACTGACAGGTAAGGTCAGTGAGTACACACCGCCCCGATCACACTCACTGACGGGTAAGGTCAGTGCGTACACACCGCCCAGATCACACTCACTGACGGGTAAGGTCAGTGAGTACACACCGCCCCGATCACACTCACTGACAGGTAAGGTCAGTGCGTACACACCGCCCAGATCACACTCACTGACGGGTAAGGTCAGTGAGTACACACCGCCCCGATCACACTCACTGACAGGTAAGGTCAGTGCGTACACACCGCCCAGATCACACTCACTGACAGGTAAGGTCAGTGCGTACACACCGCCCCGATCGCACTCACTGACAGGTAAGGTCAGTGCGTACACACCGCCCCGATCACACTCACTGACGGGTAAGGTCAGTGAGTACACACCGCCCCGATCACACTCACTGACAGGTAAGGTCAGTGCGTACACACCGCCCCGATCACACTCACTGACGGGTAAGGTCAGTGAGTACACACCGCCCCGATCACACTCACTGACAGGTAAGGTCAGTGAGTACACACCGCCCCGATCACACTCACTGACAGGTAAGGTCAGTGCGTACACACCGCCCCGATCACACTCACTGACGGGTAAGGTCAGTGAGTACACACCGCCCCGATCACACTCACTGACAGGTAAGGTCAGTGCGTACACACCGCCCCGATCACACTCACTGACAGGTAAGGTCAGTGAGTACACACCGCCCCGATCACACTCACTGACAGGTAAGGTCAGTGCGTACACACCGCCCCGATCACACTCACTGACGGGTAAGGTCAGTGAGTACACACCGCCCCGATCACACTCACTGACAGGTAAGGTCAGTGAGTACACACCGCCCCGATCACACTCACTGACAGGTAAGGTCAGTGAGTACACACCGCCCCGATCACACTCACTGACAGGTAAGGTCAGTGAGTACACACCGCCCCGATCACACTCACTGACAGGTAAGGTCAGTGAGTACACACCGCCCCGATCACACTCACTGACAGGTAAGGTCAGTGAGTACACACCGCCCCGATCACACTCACTGACAGGTAAGGTCAGTGCGTACACACCGCCCCGATCACACTCACTGACGGGTAAGGTCAGTGAGTACACACCGCCCCGATCACACTCACTGACAGGTAAGGTCAGTGAGTACACACCACCCCGATCACACTCACTGACAGGTAAGGTCAGTGCGTACACACCGCCCCGATCACACTCACTGACGGGTAAGGTCAGTGCGTACACACCGCCCCGATCACACTCACTGACAGGTAAGGTCAGTGCGTACACACCGCCCCGATCACACTCACTGACGGGTAAGGTCAGTGAGTACACACCGCCCCGATCACACTCACTGACAGGTAAGGTCAGTGAGTACACACCGCCCCGATCACACTCACTGACAGGTAAGGTCAGTGCGTACACACCGCCCCGATCACACTCACTGACGGGTAAGGTCAGTGAGTACACACCGCCCCGATCACACTCACTGACGGGTAAGGTCAGTGCGTACACACCGCCCCGATCACACTCACTGACAGGTAAGGTCAGTGCGTACACACCGCCCCGATCACACTCACTGACAGGTAAGGTCAGTGAGTACACACCGCCCAGATCACACTCACTGACGGGTAAGGTCAGTGAGTACACACCGCCCCGATCACACTCACTGACGGGTAAGGTCAGTGAGTACACACCGCCCCGATCACACTCACTGACAGGTAAGGTCAGTGCGTACACACCGCCCCGATCACACTCACTGACAGGTAAGGTCAGTGCGTACACACCGCCCCGATCACACTCACTGACAGGTAAGGTCAGTGCGTACACACCGCCCAGATCACACTCACTGACGGGTAAGGTCAGTGAGTACACACCGCCCCGATCACACTCACTGACAGGTAAGGTCAGTGCGTACACACCGCCCCGATCACACTCACTGACAGGTAAGGTCAGTGCGTACACACCGCCCCGATCACACTCACTGACGGGTAAGGTCAGTGCGTACACACCGCCCCGATCACACTCACTGACGGGTAAGGTCAGTGAGTACACACCGCCCCGATCACACTCACTGACGGGTAAGGTCAGTGAGTACACACCGCCCCGATCACACTCACTGACAGGTAAGGTCAGTGAGTACACACCGCCCCGATCACACTCACTGACAGGTAAGGTCAGTGAGTACACACCGCCCCGATCACACTCACTGACAGGTAAGGTCAGTGAGTACACACCGCCCCGATCACACTCACTGACAGGTAAGGTCAGTGCGTACACACCGCCCCGATCACACTCACTGACGGGTAAGGTCAGTGCGTACACACCGCCCCGATCACACTCACTGACAGGTAAGGTCAGTGTGTACACACCGCCCCGATCACACTCACTGACGGGTAAGGTCAGTGCGTACACACCGCCCCGATCACACTCACTGACGGGTAAGGTCAGTGAGTACACACCGCCCCGATCACACTCACTGACAGGTAAGGTCAGTGCGTACACACCGCCCCGATCACACTCACTGACGGGTAAGGTCAGTGCGTACACACCGCCCCGATCACACTCACTGACGGGTAAGGTCAGTGCGTACACACCGCCCCGATCACACTCACTGACAGGTAAGGTCAGTGCGTACACACCGCCCCGATCACACTCACTGACAGGTAAGGTCAGTGCGTACACACCGCCCCGATCACACTCACTGACAGGTAAGGTCAGTGAGTACACACCGCCCCGATCACACTCACTGACGGGTAAGGTCAGTGAGTACACACCGCCCAGATCACACTCACTGACGGGTAAGGTCAGTGCGTACACACCGCCCCGATCACACTCACTGACGGGTAAGGTCAGTGCGTACACACCGCCCCGATCACACTCACTGACAGGTAAGGTCAGTGCGTACACACCGCCCCGATCACACTCACTGACGGGTAAGGTCAGTGCGTACACACCGCCCCGATCACACTCACTGACAGGGTAAGGTCAGTGCGTACACACCGCCCCGATCACACTCACTGACAGGTAAGGTCAGTGCGTACACACCGCCCCGATCACACTCACTGACGGGTAAGGTCAGTGCGTACACACCGCCCCGATCACACTCACTGACAGGTAAGGTCAGTGAGTACACACCGCCCCGATCACACTCACTGACGGGTAAGGTCAGTGCGTACACCACCGCCCCGATCACACTCACTGACAGGTAAGGTCAGTGAGTACACACCGCCCCGATCACACTCACTGACAGGTAAGGTCAGTGCGTACACACCGCCCCGATCACACTCACTGACAGGTAAGGTCAGTGAGTACACACCGCCCCGATCACACTCACTGACAGGTAAGGTCAGTGCGTACACACCGCCCCGATCACACTCACTGACGGGTAAGGTCAGTGCGTACACACCGCCCCGATCACACTCACTGACAGGTAAGGTCAGTGCGTACACACCGCCCCGATCACACTCACTGACGGTAAGGTCAGTGAGTACACACCGCCCCGATCACACTCACTGACAGGTAAGGTCAGTGCGTACACACCGCCCCGATCACACTCACTGACAGGTAAGGTCAGTGCGTACACACCGCCCCGATCACACTCACTGACGGGTAAGGTCAGTGAGTACACACCGCCCCGATCACACTCACTGACAGGTAAGGTCAGTGCGTACACACCGCCCCGATCACACTCACTGACAGGTAAGGTCAGTGAGTACACACCGCCCCGATCACACTCACTGACAGGTAAGGTCAGTGCGTACACACCGCCCCGATCACACTCACTGACAGGTAAGGTCAGTGCGTACACACCGCCCCGATCACACTCACTGACAGGTAAGGTCAGTGAGTACACACCGCCCCGATCACACTCACTGACAGGTAAGGTCAGTGCGTACACACCGCCCCGATCACACTCACTGACAGGTAAGGTCAGTGCGTACACACCGCCCCGATCACACTCACTGACAGGGTAAGGTCAGTGAGTACACACCGCCCCGATCACACTCACTGACAGGTAAGGTCAGTGCGTACACACCGCCCCGATCACACTCACTGACAGGTAAGGTCAGTGCGTACACACCGCCCCGATCACACTCACTGACAGGTAAGGTCAGTGCGTACACACCGCCCCGATCACACTCACTGACAGGTAAGGTCAGTGCGTACACACCGCCCCGATCACACTCACTGACAGGTAAGGTCAGTGCGTACACACCGCCCCGATCACACTCACTGACAGGTAAGGTCAGTGCGTACACACCGCCCCGATCACACTCACTGACAGGTAAGGTCAGTGCGTACACACCGCCCCGATCACACTCACTGACAGGTAAGGTCAGTGAGTACACACCGCCCGATCACACTCACTGACAGGTAAGGTCAGTGAGTACACACCGCCCCGATCACACTCACTGACAGGTAAGGTCAGTGCGTACACACCGCCCCGATCACACTCACTGACAGGTAAGGTCAGTGCGTACACACCGCCCCGATCACACTCACTGACAGGTAAGGTCAGTGCGTACACACCGCCCCGATCACACTCACTGACGGGTAAGGTCAGTGAGTACACACCGCCCCGATCACACTCACTGACAGGTAAGGTCAGTGCGTACACACCGCCCCGATCACACTCACTGACAGGTAAGGTCAGTGCGTACACACCGCCCCGATCACACTCACTGACGGGTAAGGTCAGTGAGTACACACCGCCCCGATCACACTCACTGACAGGTAAGGTCAGTGCGTACACACCGCCCCGATCACACTCACTGACAGGTAAGGTCAGTGCGTACACACCGCCCCGATCACACTCACTGACAGGTAAGGTCAGTGAGTACACACCGCCCCGATCACACTCACTGACGGGTAAGGTCAGTGAGTACACACCGCCCCGATCACACTCACTGACAGGTAAGGTCAGTGAGTACACACCGCCCCGATCACACTCACTGACAGGTAAGGTCAGTGCGTACACACCGCCCCGATCACACTCACTGACAGGGTAAGGTCAGTGAGTACACACCGCCCCGATCACACTCACTGACAGGTAAGGTCAGTGAGTACACACCGCCCCGATCACACTCACTGACAGGTAAGGTCAGTGAGTACACACCGCCCCGATCACACTCACTGACAGGTAAGGTCAGTGAGTACACACCGCCCCGATCACACTCACTGACAGGTAAGGTCAGTGCGTACACACCGCCCCGATCACACTCACTGACAGGTAAGGTCAGTGAGTACACCACCGCCCCGATCACACTCACTGACAGGTAAGGTCAGTGCGTACACACCGCCCCGATCACACTCACTGACGGGTAAGGTCCAGTGAGTACACACCGCCCGATCACACTCACTGACAGGTAAGGTCAGTGAGTACACACCGCCCCGATCACACTCACTGACGGGTAAGGTCAGTGCGTACACACCGCCCCGATCACACTCACTGACGGGTAAGGTCAGTGCGTACACACCGCCCCGATCACACTCACTG
>NW_027310763.1:0-42500 GCF_047496795.1 Chiloscyllium punctatum | reverse complement strand
GGTTACAGTGATAGGGAGAGGGTGTAGGGGCTGAAGAGGGTTACAGAGATAGGGAGGGGGTGTAGGGGGTTACAGAGATAGGGAGGGGGTTACAGAGATAGGGAGGGGGTGTAGGGGGTTACAGAGATAGGGAGAGGGTGTAGGGGCCGGAGAGGGTTATAGAGATAGGGAGGGGGTGTTGGGGCTGGAGAGGGTTACAGAGGTAGGGAGGGGGTGTAGGGGGTAACAGAGATAGGGAGGGGGTGTAGGGGGTTACAGAGATAGGGAGAGGTGTAGGGGGTTACAGAGATAGGGAGGGGGTGTAGGGGGGTTACAGAGATAGGGAGGGGGGGTAGGGGCTGGAGAGGGTTACAGAGGTAGGGAGGGGGTGTAGGGGGTTACAGAGATAGGGAGGGGGTGTAGGGGGTTACAGAGATAGGGAGGGGGGGTGTAGGGGGTTACAGAGATAGGGAGGGGGTGTAGGGGGTTACAGGGATAGGGAGGGGGTGTAGGGGGTTACAGAGATAGGCAGGGGATGTAGGGGGTTACAGAGATAGGGAGGGGTGTAGGGGGTTACAGAGATAGGGAGGGGGTGTAGGGGGTTACAGAGATAGGGAGGGGTGTAGGGGGTTACAGAGATAGGGAGAAGGTGTAGGGGCTGGATGGGGTTACAGAGATAGGGAGAGGGTGTAGGAGCTGGAGAGGGTTACAGAGATAGTGAGGGGGTGTAGCGGGTTACAGAGAAAGGGAGGGGGTGTAGGGGGTTACAGAGATAGGGAGGGGGGTGTAGGGGGTTACAGAGATAGGGAGGGGGTGTAGGGGGTTACAGAGGTAGGGAGGGAGTGTTGGGGGTTACAGAGATAGGGAGGGGGTGTAGGGGGTTACAGAGATAGGGAGGGGGTGTAGGGGGTTACAGAGGTAGGGAGGGAGTGTTGGGGGTTACAGAGGTAGGGAGGGGGTGTTGGGGGTTACAGAGATAGGGAGGGGGTGTAGGGGGTTACAGAGATAGGGAGGGGGTGTAGGGTGTTACAGAGATAGGGAGGGGGTGTAGGGGGGTTACAGAGATAGGGAGGGGGTGTAGGGGGGTTACAGAGATAGGGAGGGGGTGTAGGGGGTTACAGAGATAGGGAGGGGGTGTAGGGGGTTACAGAGATAGGGAGGGAGTGTTGGGGGTTACAGAGGTAGGGAGGGAGTGTTGGGGGTTACAGAGATAGGGAGGGGGTGTAGGGGATTAGAGATAGGGAGGGGGTGTAGGGGGTTACAGAGATAGGGAGGGGGTGTAGGGGGTTACAGAGATAGGGAGGGAATGTTGGAGCTGGAAGATATATCTTGCACAGGTCCATATGTGACGAGAAGCCTGTGCTGACTTCAGTCAAACCCACATCCCGGCAGGGGACTGGACAGATAGACATGTCATTTTGACTTGGGTTTTGATGTTTTATAAACGAGGGGAGACCTGCGGCGGGGGAGGGGGCGGAGAAACTTACATCACTGCCTGCACCACGCGAACTACTGCGTTGGGAGCTTCCATTCTCACCACCTGTGCTCTCATTCTTTCTGCTCGGTCCCTTGGTTTTCATCTGCAGGTTGGAACAGCAGGAGAGGGGAGGCCGGGATATTAATGTACTGTTGGTCAGTCGCAGTCAAACTTGGCCTGTTGCGTACAGACAGCAATTCCTCGTTGCAAGGGTGACACTAGTCAGCTCAGGGGCAACGGGGCGTGAACAGGCACAAACCATACCTCGTGCCCCCCCTCAGAGTCTCTCACCAATCTCCCTCGTTTGTCCAACCTCTCCCTGTAACTCACACTCTCGGGTCCTGGCAACATTCTTGTCAATTTCTCCTGCACACTTTCCAGTTTGATAACATCCTTCTCATAGCAAGGTGCCCAAAACTGAACACAGTACTCCAACTGCAACCTCACCAACATCCTGTCCAAGTGCAACATCACTTCCTAATTTCTGTACTCAGTGCCCTGACTGCTAAGGGCCAGTCTACCTCACTGCCCTGTCGACCTGTCATTCCACTTTCACGGAAGCATACACCTGAACTCCAAGGTCCCCCTGTTCCACGACACTCCTTAAAGGCCAAATCATTCACCATGAAGCTCCAGCAAGACCTCACGCTCATTGATATTAAACGCCATTTGCCATTTCTCGGCCCACTTCCCCAGCTGAGCAAGGTCTTGCTGCAATTTCCAATAACCTTCCTCACTGTCCACAACACGACCTATTTTGGTGTCATGTGCAAACTGACTAATCAGGCCTTCTACATTCTCATCCAAATCGTTGATATCGATAACAAACAGCAATGGACCCAGCACTGACCTCTGAGGCACCTCAAGAGTCACAGGCCTCCGGTTCCACAAGCATCCTTCCACTATTACCCTCTGCTTCCTACCATCAAGCCAATTGTGTACCTTTTTGCCAGCTCCCCCTGGATCCCATGTGATCTGACCTTCCAGGGCAGCCTCCCACATGCAACCTTATCAACGGCCTTAATGAAATCTATAGAGGCTACATCTACCACCCTGCCCCTGTCAACCTTCCTGGTCAATTCATCAAAGAACTCGAACAACTTTGTGAGGAATGATTTCCCACGCACAAAGCCATGCTGGCTAGTCCTAAATCTTGTCTTTCCAAATACACGTACAGCTTCCAGTCTGTAACTCCCTCCCGGGTATCTGTTATTCTGTATATAAACCACCCCTGAACCCCTCGATTAGATTCCAGTCCGTAACTCCCTCCTGGGTATCTGTTATTCTGTATATAAACCACCCCGAACCTCTCGATTAGATTCCAGTGTGTAACTCCCTCACCGGGGTATCTGTCATTCTGTATATAAACCACCCCGAACCCCACGATTAGATTCCAGTCTGTAACTCCCTCCCGGGGTATCTGTTATTCTGTATATAAACCACCCCGAACCCCTCGATTAGATTCCAGTCCGTAACTCCCTCCTGGGTATCTGTTATTCTTTATATAAACCACCCCGAACCCCTCGATTAGATTCCAGTCTGTAACTCCCTCCCGGGTATCTGTTATTCTGTATATAAACCACCCCGAACCCCTCGATTAGATTCCAGTCTGTAACTCCCTCCCGGGGTATCTGTTATTCTGTATATAAACCACCCCGAACCCCTCGATTACATTCCAGTCTGTAACTCCCCTCCCGGGGTATCTGTTATTCTGTATATAAACCACCCCGAACCCCTCGATTAGATTCCAGTCTGTAACTCCCTCCCGGGGTATCTGTTATTCTGTATATAAACCACCCCGAACCCCTCGATTAGATTCCAGTCTGTAACTCCCTCCTGGGTATCTGTTATTCTGTATATAAACCCCCCCGAACCCCTCGATTAGATTCCAGTCTGTAACTCCCTGCCGGGGTATATGTTATTCTGTATAAAAACCACCCCGATACCCTCGATTAGATTCCAATCTGTAACTCCCTCCCGGGTATCTGTTATTCTGTATATAAACCCCGCCGAACCCCTCATTTAGATTCCAGTCTGTAACTCCCTTCCAGGTATCTGTTATTCTGTATATAAACCACCCCGAACCCCTCGATTAGATTCCAGTCTGTAACTCCCTCCCGGGGTATCTGTTATTCTGTATATAAACCACCCCGAACCCCTCGATTACATTCCAGTCTGTAACTCCCCTCCCGGGGTATCTGTTATTCTGTATATAAACCACCCCGAACCCCTCGATTAGATTCCAGTCTGTAACTCCCTCCCGGGGTATCTGTTATTCTGTATATAAACCACCCCGAACCCCTCGATTAGATTCCAGTCTGTAACTCCCTCCTGGGTATCTGTTATTCTGTATATAAACCCCCCCGAACCCCTCGATTAGATTCCAGTCTGTAACTCCCTGCCGGGGTATATGTTATTCTGTATAAAAACCACCCCGATACCCTCGATTAGATTCCAATCTGTAACTCCCTCCCGGGTATCTGTTATTCTGTATATAAACCCCGCCGAACCCCTCATTTAGATTCCAGTCTGTAACTCCCTTCCAGGTATCTGTTATTCTGTATATAAACCACCCCGAACCCCTCGATTAGATTCCAGTCTGTAACTCCCTCCCGGGGTATCTGTTATTCTGTATATAAACCACCCCGAACCCCTCGATTAGATTCCAGTCTGTAACTCCCTCCTGGGGTATCTGTTATTCTGTATATAAACCACCCCGAACCCCTCGATTAGATTCCAGTCTGTAACTCCCTCCCGGGGTATCTGTTATTCTGTATATAAACCACCCCGAACCCCTCGATTAGATTCCAGTCTGTAACTCCCCTCCCGGGGTATCTGTTATTCTGTATATAAACCCCCCTCGAATTCCTCGATTAGATTCCAGTCTGTAACTCCCTCCCCGGGTATCTGTTATTCTGTATATAAACCCCCCCGAACCCCTCGATTAGATTCCAGTCTGTAAATCCCTCCCGGGTATCTGTTATTCTGTATATAAACCACACCGAACCCCTCAATTAGATTCCAGTCTGTAACTCCCTCCTGGATATCTGTTATTCTGTATATAAACCACCCCGAACCCCTCGATTAGATTCCAGTCTGTAACTCCCTCCTGGGTATCTGTTATTCTGTATATAAACCACCCTGTACCCTTCGATTAGATTCCAGTCTGTAACTCCCTCCCCGGGGTATCTGTTATTCTGTATATAAACCCCACCCCGAACCCCTCGATTAGATTCCAGTCTGTAACACCCTCCCGGGTATCTGTTATTCTGTATATAAACCCCCCCGTACCCCTCGATTAGATTCCAGTCTGTAACTCCCTCCCGGGTATCTGTTATTCTGTATATAAACCACCCCGAACCCCTTGATTAGATTCCAGTCTGTAACTCCCTCCCGGTTATCTGTTATTCTGTATATAAACCCCCCCGAACCCCTCGATTAGATTCCAGTCTGTAACTCCCTCCCGGTTATCTGTTATTGTGTATATAAACACCCCCCGAACCCCTTGATTAGATTCCAGTGTGTAACTCCCTCCCAGGGTATCTGTTATTCTGTATATAAACCACCCCGAACCCCTCGATTAGATTCCAGTCTGTCACTCCCTCCCGGGTGTATCTGTTATTCTGTATATAAACCACCCCGAACCCCTCGATTAGATTCCAGTCTGTCACTCCCTCCCGGGTGTATCTGTTATTCTGTATATAAACCCCCCCCGCCCCCGATCAGATTCCAGTCTGTAACTCCCTCCCGGGTGTATGTCCCAGTCAGAAACAGAGGCCGACTGTGCCGGGGAGAACTGACCTTTTTGGTGGGCGGTGAGTTCTGGTGATCCCGGTCACCATTGTGCCGGTTCTGTTCCCTGTCGGAGCTGCCGGCCCTCCTTGGGCCCTCGCCCGGTGAGCTCGGCCTGGTGTCCTCGGGTTTCCTCTTCTCCAGCCGCTTGCGCTGGCTGTCCCCTCGCTCAGGAGCCTTTGGCAGCGCCTCCTTCTGACAGGGAAAGCATCGGAGGGGAGCGGGAGGGAGAGAACGAAAGGGAATGGTTAACGAGTGACAATAGGAGATAGGCTCGGCCAGTTTTCACACATTTGAAACTTTCTGACAACAAATGTGCATCGAATCGGTATCCTAGCTCAACTCTGGGACCGATGTGAATAATCAGGACCTCACGACAGCCTGGGCTCAAACATGGTCAAAGCAACACAACTCCAGGGGTAAGGTGAGAGTGAAAGCTCTCCAGATCAAGGCACTACACCGCTGGGTGGCTCAAGTGGGTCCGAGGCTGGGAATCCTGCAGCAAGTAACTCCCCTCCGACAAAACTTGTCTCACTATCAACAAGGCTCAAGCCAGGAGTGTCGTGGAATACTCCTAAGCTGTTTGGACAGGGGGGAAGCCCCGACACCACTCGAGAAGCTTGACATCATCCAGGACAAAGCAGACCACCTACCCCTCTCTGCTCAACTGAGATGCTGACTCTCCCTGTCCACCCACAACCCTCAAGACTCCCTCGCTCCACCACCAATGAACAGCAGCAGCATCTACTATTGACAAGATGCATTGCAACAACGACTCCACCCCGAACCCCTCGATTAGATTCCAGTCTGTAACTCCCTCCCGGGTATCTGTTATTCTGTATATAAACCCCCCCGAACCCCTCAATTAGATTCCAGTCTGTAAATCCCTTCCAGGGTATCTGTTATTCTGTATATAAACCACCTTGAAACCCTCGATTAGATTCCAGTCTGTATCTCCCTCCCGGGTATCTGTTATTCTGTATATAAACCACTCTGAACCCCTCGATTAGATTCCAGTCTGTAACTCCCTCCCAGGTATCTGTTATTCTGTATGTAAACCACCCTGAACCCCTTAATTAGATTCCAGTCTGTAACTCCCTCCCGGGTATCTGTTTTTCTGTATATAAACCACCCCGAACCCCTCGATTAGATTCCAGTCTGTAACTCCCTCCCGGGTATCTGTTTTTCTGTATATAAACCACCCTGAACCCCTCGATTAGATTCCAGTCTGTAACTCCCTCCCGGGTATCTGTTATTCTGTATATAAACCTCCCCGAACCCCTCGATTAGATTCCAGTCTGTAACTCCCTCCCGGGTATCTGTTTTTCTGTATATAAACCACCCTGAACCCCTCGATTAGATTCCAGTCTGTAACTCCCTCCCGGGTATCTGTTATTCTGTATATAAACCTCCCCGAACCCCTCGATTAGATTCCAGTCTGTAACTCCCTCCCGGGTATCTGTTATTCTGTATATAAACCACCCCGAACCCCTCGATTAGATTCCAGTCTGTAACTCCCTCTCGGTTATCTGTTTTTCTGTATATAAACCACCCCGAACCCCTCGATTAGATTCCAGTCTGTAACTCCCTCTCGGTTATCTGTTTTTCTGTATATAAACCACCCCGAACCCCTCGATTAGATTCCAGTCTGTAACTCCCTCCCGGGGTATCTGTTATAGTGTATTTCAACCACCCTGAACCCCTTGATTAGATTCCAGTCTGTAACTCCCTCCCAGGTATCTGTTATTCTGTATATAAACCCCCTCGAACCCCTCGATTAGATTCCAGTCTGTAACTCCCTCCCGGGGTATCTGTTATTCTACATATAAACCACCCCGAACCCCTCGATTAGATTCCAGTCTGTAACTCCCTCTCGGGGTATCTGTTATTTTGTATTTCAACCACCCTGAACTCCTTGATTACATTCCAGTCTGTAACTCCCTCCCAGGTATCTGTTATTCTGTATATAAACCACCCCGAACCCCTCGATTAGATTCCAGTCTGTAACTCCCTCCCGGGGTATCTGTTATTCTGTATATAAACCACCCCGAGCCCCTCGATTAGATTCCAGTCTGTAACTCCCTCCCAGGTATCTGGTATTCTGTATATAAACCACCCCAAACCCCTCGATTAGATTCCAGTCTGTAACTCCCTCCCTTGCATTGAAAGAAACCACCCCAAACCTCTCGATTAGATTCCAGTCTGTAACTCCCTCCCTTGCATTGAAAGAAACCACCCCAAACCCCTCGATTAGATTCCAGTCTGTAACTCCCCTCCGGGGTATCTGTTATTCTGTATATAAACCACCCCGAACCCCTCGATTAGATTCCAGTCTGTAACTCCCTCCTGGGGTATCTGTTATTCTGTATATAAACCCCCCCAAACCCCTCGATTAGATTCCAGTCTGTAACTCCCTCCCGGGTATCTGTTATTCTGTATATAAACCACCCCAAACCCCTCGATTAGATTCCAGTCTGTCACTCCCTCCCTTGCATTGAAAGAAACCACCCTGATCTCCTTAATCACATTCCACACTGAGCGTTGTGTCTCCCAGTGGCCTATTGAGAGCCAGCATAACAATACAGGGCTATATTGTCAGCCTACTTTTCAAGCTTCAAAACAGACACAGATGAGCTGGAAAGCAGCCTGTCTACCTGGCTGTCAGTTTCACATCTTCAGCATGGGAGGAACGCAACGTCAGTAATTGTCCTCCTGTCAAGTTTCAGACAGAACCCTTGGGTCTAACAGCAGAAAACCCCGAGAGTTTCCCTCCCACGCTGATACCAAGAGGACTGAAACTACTGAGTTGCTGAGTAGCACCGCACATGTGAAAAAGGCAGACACATGGCCAAGGTCTGTCATGGAGACGGGCCCAGAACACGGCAATCTGCAGGCAGACACTGCAATTTACACTGCAGGAGTCAACTCGCTAAAGACTTGTGGCACAATCCCAAATGCGTCGATCACCACAAAACACCCAAGATAACCAGTGCAGTTGATGACAGACAGCATTGCGTTATTTCGCCTCATTCCCCACTGTGGACTGACATGGATAAAGAACTGCCAGAAAGCCAATGAGTGTGGAAGGGATTTCTGCACTTTTCAAAAGCAAGCTACTGAGACATATACGCGAAATGTTCTTGACACTGCTGCTCGTTCAATCAGACCCTTCGATCCAACTCGAACATGCCGACCCTGAGATCCTAAATGAATCTCGTCCCATTTACCAGCACCCGGCCCATATCCCTCCAAACCCTTCCTATTCACGTCCCCATCCAGATGCCTCTTAAATGTTGCAATTGTACCAGCCTCCACCACATCCTCTGGCAGCTCATTCCATACACGTACCAGCCTCTGTGAAAAAGTTGCCCCTTAGGTCTCTTTTATATCTTTCCCCTCTCACCCTAAACCTATGCCCCTCTAGCTCTGGACTCCCCCACCCCAGGGAAAAGACTTTGTCTATTTATCTTATCGATACACCTCACGATTTTATAAACCTCTATAAGGTCACCCCTCAGCCTCCGACGCTCCAGGGAAAACAGCCCCAGCCTGTTCAGCCTCTCCCTGTAGCTCAGATCCTCCAACCCTGGCAACATCCTTGTAAACCTTTTCTGAGCCCTTTCAAGTTTCACAACATCCTTCCTATAACAGGGAAACATTCCAAAAGTGGTTTGACCAACGTCCTGTACAGCCACAACATGACCTCCCAACTCCTATACTCAACGTTCTGGCCGATAAAGGAAAGCATACCAAATGCTGCCTTCACTATCCTATCAACCTGCGACTCCACTTTCAAGGAGCTATGAACCTGCAACTCCAAGGTCTCTTTGTTCAGCAACACTCCCCAGGACCTTCCCATTATGTGTATAAGGCCTGCTCTGATTTGCCTTTCCAAAACTCAGCACCTCGCATTTATCTGAATGAAACGTGACCCATCTGATCAAGATCCCATTGTACTCCGAGGTAACCTTCTTTGCTGTCCACTACACCTCCAATTTTGATGCCATCTGCAAACTTACTAACCACACCCTCTCTGTTCACATCCAAATCATTAATATTGACACCAAAAAAAAAGTCTCAGACACCTGGAGAAAGCCAGCTTTATTTCTCCGCACCAGTTGGCTGTAGGCTGCGACTTCTCAGCAACTAGTCAGGGACTTTATAATGTGAACCAACAGACCCTCACGTCCTGTAATGGAATGAAAGAACGAAGAGGGAGGTGCAGCAACTCGAGCCAGGGTGAAGAATCTCACGGCTGCCCAGTTTTTGAGAAGGCGTGGAGGGAAAGATTTAAGTTTTGAGTTTTGTGTAACAAGAGGTTCAGCTGAGCGTGACTCAGAGCAGGTCAGCTCTTACAGTTAACAATGGAGTGCTGGAGGCAAGGGTAGTGGGCTCACAAGGTGGAAAAGCATTCGTTAAGTTGAGCCATTTCACAAGATCGGAAGCATTCAGTATGTAAGGTCAATCTAACAAAGTGAAAAGTATTCATCACAGAGGGAAATGCGTCTGGGTGGGCTGCTCTTCGGAGGGTCAGTGTGGACTTGTTGGGCCGAAGGGCCTGTTCCCACACTGTAAGGAATCTAATCAGGTGAAGCCAGGTATTCATTGTGTAACAACACATGGCTTAATCTTAACTACTGACACTCGCTGATTGTAACGGTCCCCCAATCAATGTGTATGTTGCCTTATCTGGATGCTCCTCCCTATGAAATGAAGATAGAGTTCATTCAGAAGCTGCTGTTCCAGAGAGAAGACCGTGAACTCATGTCTCTGTGCACCTGGGTGATTGTTCTCTCCCTCCAAGGCGTGGAATACAGATGAAGGAGGTAAAACTATTCCGTGGCTCTGAGCGTTTTGCTTTGACTTGGTGGGGGGGGGGGGGGGGAAACGGGACAGCAAACTTTCCTTTTTGTTCACTTTGAAGGTGCGTAGAAGCTGTTTTACAAGGGAGTCAGAGTTTGAGCTAGTGGATGTATATGTCAATGGGTTTTGGTTGTGTGCCTACAGAATGTGATCATTTGTTGTGTACAGAGTCTGCATGCTGTGTTACCCACAGTCTAAAGACGGGTACGTTGTGGAATTTTGCATAAAATCTTCCATTTATGTCACCACATTGTTACAAAATCCTCGCTCCCCACTGTGCCGTGAAACAGCAAGACATGTTGACACAGAAGGCGCACTGTATCTGGACCTCACAGTAAAGGAAGAGGTACCTGAAACAGCAAGACCAGATTAAACTGATCTGGGCCAGCCACACTGTACTACAGGAGCAGGTCAGAGGCTGGGAACCCTGCAGCGAGTAACCCACCTCCTCCAACCACCAAAACCTGTCCCTCAAGGCACAAGTCAGCAACGTGATGGAAACTCCCCATTTGCCTGGATGGGGACAGTTCCGACAAGACTCAACACCACTCAGGACAAAGTCGCCCACTTGACAGGCACCACGTGAAACACAGTGTGCCATTTGACCCAACAAGTTCACAATGACCCTCCGAAGATCATCCCGACTGGATGCATTCCTGCATTTCCTATGGCCAATCCACCTAACCTGCACATCTTTGGACTGTGGAAGGAAACCCACGCAGACACATGGAGACTGTACAAACTCCACACAGACAGTTGCCTGAGGCTGGTATCGAACCCGGGTCCCTGGCGCTGTGAGGCAGCAGGGCTAATCACTGAACCATCTTTCAGTGCCCCATCTTTCTTAGAGGACGGTGAATTGGGGCAAGGCGCTACCCCAGAGAAGTCACAGAAGCTCGGTTTTTGAGCGGGTTGAGAGGTTGATAAATTTTACATGACCAATGGTGTCCGGGGCATAGGGTGGGGAAGAGACATCGAGGTACCCAATCAGGCACAATTGTTTTAAAGGGTGGGGAAGGTTAGTCAGGCTGAATGGTCTCCACTGCTCGCTGCTCTCACGCTCCTCCATCCATGTCTCCATATCATCTGCCCAGCCAAATCCCCTTCTCCCTCCGTGGGTAGCTTCTTCCCCACAACTTGACCTTCAGTACTCTGTCGGAAACAAGCGCCAATGCTCTCTTGTTCAACTGTGCCCAGCAATCCTGAGCTTCCTCTCACCGACGTGCCCAAATCAGTCACCCATCCTTCGAGCCGACCTAGCCCACGGCGAGCATCATCTGCCCACGTGGCCGCCTCCCTCCTCCCCATCGAGTGCAAGGCCGGGCGGCGGAGGGAGGGTTTTGAATCGCCGTCTCACTGCGCTGGGACTTCAGCCACTGCTTCCGCCGGCCATCCACGGTCAACCGAACCCACGTAGCTGCTGTGTCCCGCTGAGGCAAGTGTACTTTGTGAGTTGGACCATGACCTCCGCCTCAGTGGGCTTCCCACTGCCTCTGACTGATCATCAACATGCAGAAAGACACCACCAAAACAACAGGGAATTCAAGAGAAACGTCACTCCCCACAGAGTCATGACTTGCAGCTGGGAGTTGTATAAATATCAGTTGTATAAAAGACGTGGATGTGAGCAAACGAGGGACAGTTAGTACGTTTGCAGATGACACCAAAATTGGAGGTGTAGTGGACAGCGAAGAAGGATACCTCAGATTATAATTGGATCTTGATCAGATGGGCCAATGGGCTGAGAGTGGTCGCTGGAGTTTAATTTAGAAAAGTGCGAGGAGCTACATTTTGGAAAGGCAAATCAGGGCAGGCCTTATACACTTAATGGGAAGGTCCTGGGGAGTGTTGCTGAACAAAGAGACCTTGGAGTGCAGGTTCATAGCTCCTTGAAAGTGGAGTCACCGGTCGATAGGATAGTGAAGGCAGCGTTTGGTACGCTTTCCTTTATTGGTCAGAGTATTGAGTACAGGAGTTGGGAGGTCATGTTATGGCTGTACAGGACATTGGTTAGGGGCCACTGTTGGAATATTGCGTGCAATTCTGGTCTCCTTTCTATCGGAAAGATGTTGTGAAACTTGAAAGGGTTCAGAAAAGATTTACAAGGATGTTGCCAGGGTTGGAGGGTTTGAGCTACGGGGAGAGGCTGAATAGGCTGGGGCTGTTTTCCCTGGAGCGTCGGAGGCTGAGGGGTGACCTTATAGAGGTCTATAAAATCATGAGGGGGCATAGATAGGGTGGGGGAGTCCAGAACTGGAGGGGCATAGGTTTTGGGTGAGAGGGGAAAGATATAAGAGATGTAAAGAACAATTTTTTCACACAGAGGATGGTACGTGTGTGGAATGAGCTACCAGAGGAAATGGTGGAGGCTGGTACAATTGCAACATTTAAAAGGCATCGAGATGGATATAGGAATAGGAAGGGTTTGGGGGGATATGGACCAGGTGCTGGCAGGTGGGACTAGATTGGGTTGGGATATGTGGGTCAGCACGGACAGGTTGGACCGAAGGGTCTGTTTCCATGCTGTACGTCTCTATGACTCTATGTTGACACACGTTGAACAGGTTCATTTGAGGGGGAGATTGCCTCAGCCCAATTTGCAGAAGAATAGCAGGTTACATGGCGAGGGAGAGAGGATCGAGAGACAAGGCCGAAGGGTTTGGGGAGAAAGCAGCTGGCTAGTGAGAAGGGCTGAATGACCTCATCCTGCATGCATTTACTCCCTTAGCGAAGGGAAACCGGTCCACAGCGTGGGTCTGCGTCGTCATGACCCCTCGCTCTTCCTGATCGGTCTTTCCGAGGTCGGTTTGGGAGGACAAGGTGCCATTTTGAGCATGGGAGATATCGCAAGGCTTTGAGAACCGTGCCACAAACCAAGGTGGACCACAGGAGGATGTGAGTAACGTGAGTAGAGTGGGTGGACGCTGCGATGGATGGAATGATCACCAAGGGCCAAGCCATTCACTCTAGTTACAGGAAAACCGAGACGATTCTAAATGGGGGTCCAGGTGTACAAATCACCAACAGGGGAAGATAGATCAAGACAGCAGTTAATACCGGATGCAACAACCTGGGACTTTACAGGGTAGAACAGCACCAAGGTTCTGATGGACACCAAGTGCTGAAAATAAACTCAGTGAGCCTGCCAGCAGCGGTGGAGAGAAAAACCGAGGCAACAACACTGTGGTGAGGCCTCTTCAGGAGTACTGTGCCCAGTTCTGCTCGCCCTGTTAGAGGAAGGATATTACCGAGCTGGAGAGGGTTCAGAAGCGATTGACCAGGGTTTTGCCAGGTATGGAAGGTTTGGGTTATGAGGAGATGTTACGCTGAGGTTGTACAGGACTTTGGTGTGACCTCTTCTACAGTAAGTGTGCCCAGGTCTGGGCCACTCTGTTACAGGAAGGATGTTATTAAGCTGGAGATGGTTCAGAAGAGATTTACCAGGATGTTACCGGGAATGGAGGGTTTCAGTTATAAGGAAAGACTGGGACCTTTGCACTGGAGTGTAGGTGGCTGAAGGGTGACCATACAGAGGTTTCTAAACTCCGAGGGGCACAGATAAGGTGAATGGTCGGTGTCTTTTTCCTTCGGATGGGGGGATTTCAAGACTGGAGGGTAGCTTTATAAGGTGAGAGGAGAAAGATGAAGATATGAGGGACAACCTTTTTAGGTAGCGAGTGGTTCGTATACGTGAACTGACACTCCAGAAGATAACAACATTTAAGTACATGAATAAAAATGGTTTGGAGGGATATGGGCTAAGCGCAGGGAGGTCAGATCGGATGAGAGTTGGAATGGACTGGTTGAACTGAAGGATCTACATCTGTGCGACATGACTATGCTTTGCTATAGATACTGTTTCTCCCTTCACCGATGTTGTCAGACTGATTGAGTTCCCCCAACAGCGAGCTTTTAGCTTGCATCTCCAGCGTTTTGCTTTTATCGAAGGGGCTATGACAAAAGCTAATGAAATGCCCGCGCCAGCGTCAGGTGGAATTAGCTTACAGGAAATTCACAAAGTGGATGGAGCGCTATTGTTAATTGGGAGGAAAATCGAGAAAATGACAGAGGTTGTGCTTTAGTTATGCAGGGTAGACAAGCAGGAGGCAGGAAGAACACTGCAAGCCAAGCAGCTTCAGGAGGTGGAGAAGTCAGCATTTCGGCTGTCACCCTTCTGTTATCCAGGACACTGGTGACAGAACAGCTGGAGCGCTGAGTACTGGATGTGTGGAAACTGTATCAACTCACCCTAACCTACACATCCCTGGGAACAATGGGACAATTTCCCCACGGCCAATCCACCCTAACCTGTACATCCCTGGGCACTACGGGACAATTTCCCCACGGCCAATCCACCCTAACCTACACATCCCTGGGAACAATGGGACAATTTCCCCACGGCCAATCCACCCTAACCTGTACATCCCTGGGCACTACGGGACAATTTCCCCACGGCCAATCCACCCTAACCTGTACATCCCTGGGCACTACAGGACAATTTCCCCACGGCCAATCCACCCTAACCTGTACATCCCTGGGAACAATGGGACAATTTCCCCACGGCCAATCCACCCTAACCTGTACATCCCTGGGCACTACAGGACAATTTCCCCAGGGCCAATCCACCCTAACCTGTACATCCCTGGGCACTACGGGACAATTTCCCCACGGCCAATCCACCCTAACCTGTACATTCCTGGGAACAATGGGACAATTTCCCCAGGGCCAATCCACCCTAACCTGCACATCCCTGGGCACTACGGGACAATTTCCCCACGGCCAATCCACCCTAACCTGCACATCCCTGAGCACTACGGGACAACTTCCCCACGGCCAATCCACCCTGACCTGTACATCCCTGGGCACTACGGGACAATTTCCCCACGGCCAATCCACCCTAACCTGCACATCCCTGGACACTACGGGACAATTTCCCCACGGCCAATCCACCCTAACCTGCACAACCCTGGGCACTACAGGACAATTTCACCACTGCCGATCCACCCTAACCTACACATCCCTGGACACGACGGGGCAATTTCCCCACGGCCAATCCACCCTAACCTGCACAACCCTGGGCACTACAGGACAACTTCCCACAGCCAACCCACCCTAACCCACACATCTCTGGGCACTACAGGACAATTTCCCCACGGCCAACCCACCCTAACCCACACATCCCTGGGCACTACGGGACAATTTCCCCACGGCCAATCCATCCTAACCTGTACATCCCTGGGCACTACGGGACAATTTCCCACGGCCAATCCACCCTAACCTGCACATCCCTGAGCACTACGGGACAATTTCCCCACGGCCAATCCCACCCTAACCTGCACATCCCTGAGCACTACGGGACAATTTCCCCACGGCCAATCCACCCTGACCTGTACATCCCTGGGCACTACGGGACAATTTCCCCACGGCCAATCCACCCTAACCTGCACATCCCTGGGCACTACGGGACAATTTCCCCACGGCCAATCCACCCTAGCCTGCACAACCCTGGGCACTACAGGACAATTTCACCACTGCCGATCCACCCTAACCTACACATCCCTGGACACGACGGGGCAATTTCCCCACGGCCAATCCACCCTAACCTGCACAACCCTGGGCACTACAGGACAACTTCCCACAGCCAACCCACCCTAACCCACACATGTCTGGGCACTACAGGACAATTTCCCCACGGCCAACCCACCCTAACCCACACATCCCTGGGCACTACGGGACAATTTCCCCACGGCCAATCCCCCCCTAACCTGCACATCCCTGGGCACGACGGGACAATTTCCCCACGGCCAATCCATCCTAACCTGTACATCCCTGGGCACTACGGGACAATTTCCCCACGGCCAACCCACCCTAACCCACACATCCCTGGGCACTAATGAGACAGGATGTAGGTTTGCTCGCTGAGCTGGAAGGTGCGTTTTCAGACGTTTCATCACCATGCTAGGGAACATCATCAGTGAGCCTCTGGATGAAGCGCTGGTGGCATGGCCCACTTTCTATTTATGTATTTAGGTTTCCTTGGGTTGGTGATGTCATCTTCTGTGGTGATGTAACTTCCTGTACATTTTCTCAGGGGATGGTAAATGGGATCCAAGTCAATGTGTTTGTTGCATTCTGGTTGGAATGCTATGCTTCCAGGCATTCTCGTACGTGTGTGTGTTTGGCTTGTCCTAGGATGGATGTGTTGTCCCAGTCGAAGTGGTGTCCTTCCTTATCCGTATGTAAGGAAACCAGTGAGAGTCTTTTTGTGGCGAGTTGATGTTCATGTACCCTGGTGGTTAGTTTTCTGCCTATTTGTCCAATGTAGTGTTTGGTACAGTCCTTGTAAGGTATTTTGTAAAGGACATTAGTTTTGTTTGTTGTCTGTATAGGGTCTTTTGAGTTCATTAGCTGTTGTTTTAATGTGTTGGTGGGTTTGTGGGCTACCATGATGCCAAGGGGTCTGAGTAGTCTGGCAGTCATTTACGAGATATCTTTGATGTAGGGGAGCGTGGCTCGGGTTTCTGGATGTGGTTGGTCTGCTTGTTTGGGTTTGTTGCTGAGAAATTGGCGGACTGTGTTCATTGGGTACCCATTCTTTTCGAATACACCATATAGGTGAATTTCCTCTGCTCTGTGCTGCAGTGTGTGGTGGCTCGTTGAAATAATGTTCTGTTGCAGCTTCATTTGTGGATGTTGGGGTGATTGCTTCTGTCAGTTCAGTATTTGGTCTGAATGTGTTATTTTCCTGTCAACGCTGGTTTGAACTTCTCCAGTGGCAGTTCACTCTACTATAACATGTAGGAATAGTAATTTGTTGTTGTTTTCCTCCTCTTTAGTGAATCTTCTTAAAACTCATTGACGACAGGACAATTTAGCACAACCAATCTACCCTAACCTGCCTCTGGGAAGAAACCAGAGCAAACCCACACAGACACACCGAGAGAATGTGCAAGGTCCACCCAGACAGTTGCCAGAGGGGTGGAATCGAACCTGGATCCCTGGTGCTCAGGCAGCAATGCTAACCACTGAGCCACCGCCCTGCCCTACGGGTCTCCTATTTAAGTGCGTAGGAAACAGTTCACAGACAGCTTTTTCAACAAATACCGGGAAATAACTGGGTGTTGGGAGTCTCTGAATGGGCTGGAAGTGGGGGTGAATGCTTTCTCTTGGACAAGGATCCAGTACGAGGTCCTGACCAGTGAGCAATCAGAGGTGGAGGTGTTGGTGTTGGTGTTGGACTGGGGGTGGACAGAAGTTAAAAAGCACATGACACCATGTGAGAGTTCCACGGGTGTATTTGGAAGCACTAGCTTTCAGAGGAGTGCTCCTTCACTTAGTAGCTGTGGCACGTTCCACAGCAGGCTGGAGGAGCAGGGCTCCCAAGGCTAGTGCTTCCAAATACACCATGGGACTATAACTTGGTGTTGTGAGATTTTTAACATTAGAAATCAGAAGTCAGCATGGTTTTGTGAAGGGCAGATCGTGCCGCACAAACCTTATTGAATTCTTTGAGAAGGTGACTAAGGAGGTGGACGAGGGTAAAGCGGTAGATGTGGTGTATATGGATTTTAGTAAGGCGTTTGATAAGGCTCCCCATGGTAGACTACTGGAAAGAATATGGAGGTATGGCATTGAGGGGGAGTTGGAGGTTTGGATTAGAAATTGGCTGGCTGGAAGAAGACAGAGGGTAGTAGTTGATGGTAAAGGTTCATCTTGGAGTGCAGTTACTAGCGGTGTTCCGCAAGGATCTGTTTTGGGACCATTGCTGTTTGTCATTTTTATAAATGACCTGGAGGAGGGGCTAGAAGGTTGGGTGAGCAAGTTTGCGGATGATACGAAAGTCGGTGGAGTTGTTGACTGACTGTGAGGAAGGATGTGGCAGGTTACAGCGGGATATCGATAAGCTGCAGAGCTGGGCAGAAAGGTGGCAAATGGAGTTCAATGTAGGTAAGTGTGAAGTGATTCACTTTGGTAAGAGTAACAAGAAGATGGGGTACTGGGCTCATGGTCAGATACTTGGTAGTGTGGATGAGCAGAGGGATCTTGGTGTCCATGTACACAGATCTCTGAAAGTTGCCACCCAGGTAAATAGTGCGGTTAAGAAGGCATACGGCGTACTGGCTTTTATTGGTAGAGGAATTGAGTTCCGGAGTCCTGAGGTCATGTTGCAGTTGTATAAGACTCTGGTGCGGCCGCACCTTGAGTATTGTGTGTAGTTTTGGTCGCCATACTATAGGAAGGATGTGGAGGCACTGGAACGGGTGCAGAGGAGGTTTACCAGGATGTTGCCTGGTACGGTAGGGAGATCGTATGAGGAGAGGCTGAGGCACTTGGGGCTGTTTTCATTGGAGAAAAGAAGGTTTAGGGGTGACTTGATAGAGGTGTACAAGATGATTAGGGGTTTAGATAGGGTTGACCATGAGAACCTTTTTCTACGTGTGGAGTCAGCTATTACGAGGGGGCATAGCTTTAAATTAAGGGGTGGTCGGTATAGGACCGATGTTAGGGGTAGATTCTTTACTCAGCGAGTCGTGAGTTCATGGAATGCCCTGCCAGTAGCAGTGGTGGACTCTCCCACTTTATGGGCATTGGATAGGTATATGGAGGTTATTGGGCTAGTGTAGGTTAGGTGGGCTTGGATCGGTGCAACATCGAGGGCCAAAGGGCCTGTCCTGCGCTGTATTGTTCTATGTTCTAAGTCACCCACTTAAGACAGAGATGGAATGAACCTCTCACAGCATGGAAACAGACCCTTTCATCCACCTCGTCCTGGTTTTCCAAACTAAACTTGTCCCACTTCCCTCCAAACCATTCCTATTCATATACCTGTCCAAATGTCACAACTGCTCCTGCATCCACTACTTCCTCTGGCAGTTCATTCCACACAGACGCCTCTGTGTGAAAACAATGTCCATTGGAGCCCCTCGGAATCCTTCAGCTCTCACCTTAAACATAGACTCGCTAAGTTTTGATCTACTCCACCTTTGGGAAAAGGACTTTGCTGTTCACCTTATTTATGCCCCTCATGGGGTTATAAACCTCTGTAAGGTCACCCCTCGGCCACCCACGCTCCAGGGTCAAAAGTGCCAGCCTCCCCTTACAACTCATTCCCAGCCATATCTTGTTAAACCTCTTCTGCATCATTTGCAAGTTGCTCGTGTCCTTCTTATAACAGGGCAACCAGAACTGGACGCAGTGTGACTTCCTGAAAAGACAGAATGGGTTCAAAGGGTTCAGCAGCCTGCTCCTGTCCCTAACTCCTAGGTTCTGGGCATCACTTTGGGGAGGCTATGCAGTGAACAACTCCAGGGATGAGGGGCTTCAAGGATATGGATTGCTTGGGCGTGCTAGGACCTCACTTGCTCTCTCTCTCTCTCTCTGATTTAGATCAACAACACAACTTTCCCTTTTAAAACACAGCTGGTGGTTGAGATCCGGAAGGCACTGCCTCAGAGCACGAGGGAAGGAAGATTCGACTGAGGCGTACAAAAGGGAAAGCAGATGGTTTTGGCAAGGGGAACAATTCTCAGGGCGAAACAGGAGCGAAGGCAGGGAGGGCCCCCTCATGCAGACACCACCAGCTCCCCTGAAAGAAAACCACACCAAGAGTGCTTGTTGCAGCATCCTCCTTCATGCTTGGTGTTTCACAGCTCAGGGGGAAACCACGTCTGCAAAGCTGACGGAGTGTGTGTTAGTGTCAGAGCACGTGGCCAGGGGTGGGGGGGGGGTGGGGCGAGTGGGGCGAGTGGGAAAGTGAGTGCGTGGTGAGGGCCGGAGAGTGACTGATGGGGCCCAGCATAGATTAAAGAGAGGGGAAAATCAGCAGGATGGAAGATTTAGGCACTGGCTCCGAGTATGGTGCTGGTCGGTCCCAGCCCAGGGCCCTTTCAATAAAGAGCTGAAGCATCCAGCACACGACAAGGTGCTGCCCTGCAGATCTGACCGACAATCCTCAACTGGCTGTCAGCACAGTCCGTGGCACATACAGAGGGATTGGTCCAATTGCAGACTCACAAGGTGCGTGGAAGGCATTGAAAGTACAAGCTGGGTGGGCACGGTCACCATCACCCTCGTCCCGGAGAACCAAAGGGAAGGCTTATTTGGTATAATGCGCTAACGATAGCCGTCCACCAGAAGCTAACAGATACTAGTCCACAGGGCCCACTGACAAATGCGTACACATAGCGGCCTGGTCCAACTCAAACCAAATAGGCAGCCAAAGATGAACTAACAGGCTGTTTCCCTGACCAGAATCCACGTGCCCAGTTTAAAATGGAAAACAAACCTTAGCAGTTAACTGTCACCCATCATCAACTCATGCACTCTTACCACATCTGCCCAACAGTTAGCACTCACGCAGCATGTGGGCAAAGTTATTCCCCTCTATGTTAGGAAATACAACAACCGACCCCCACAAACAAAAAGGCACTTCTTGACGATGCCCAGAGGACAGTCAAAAGTCAATGACAAAGGGCAGAGTGGGAATGCACCCAGTGCAGGGAAATGAGGCTATTTTGTTGTTTGTTGGTCAGCGGAGCTAAGGTGGGCCAAAGGGCCTGTTTCCATGCTGTAAGAATGTGGGAATACTGCAGGTCTGGAGTCACATGTAGGCTAGAACAGGTTAAACGACAGATTCCCTTTCCCAAAAGGTGAACCAGACGGCTTTGAAAGGGAGAATTTGACAGTCCAAATTCGGAACGTTAGTTTGGATTACTAACCAAGTGGCATTAGTATCCACCTGCTGGAAGGGACAAGCGACCAGAGAATGACGTGGTCAGAACAGAACACATTGAGTCGCTCGCTGTGAAAGCTGACTGGGCCTGGCACGACCCACACACCTCTCGCAGATGACTGGAGATGCTCACAGGCACATTTACCTGGGAAATGGGAACTTCCGGTGTGGGGGGCTGGGGCGACTGAGACATGAGATGCACATGAGGAAAAGCTGACGGACTGGAGGCTGTTTTTGAGAGAGAGAAGGTGGTTGAGAGAGGACGTAATTGAGATACAAGATAAGAGGGTTAGATAGGATAGTCAGTGAGAGCCTTTATCCTCAGATGGTAATGACTAGCACGAGGGGACATAGCTTTAAACTGAGGAGTGATTGATATAGGACAGAGGTCAGAGGTAGTTTCTTGACTCAGTAGGAGGGGTGTGGAACGCACTGCCTGCAACAGTAGCAGACTCGCCAACTTTAAGGGCATTTAAATGGTCACTGGGTAAACATATGGATGAGAATGGAATAGTTGGGCTTCAGATTGGTTCCAAAGGTCGGCGCAACATTAAGGACTGAAGAGTCTGTACTGTGCTGTAATGTTCCACGTTCTAATTTGGGCACTTCCCTTTGCTGTCCCGAGGCGTAGCCCGAGGGGGTGAGGATGTGAGAGCCAGGAGGAAGGTGACTACAGAGTAGTCACACTCTCAACGTCTTTGATCGAGGCCCGTGGGAAGAGGTAGCGAGACTCGCACTCCTCACAGCCGCAAGAGGAAGTGGTCGACTGGATGCTCTCAGACAGGCCTGTCTGGCACACCACTCTGCTCCCCGCTGATACTTCAGTGCACATCACATCTGTCAGCAAGGGGAGAGCTGCTTAACCAAGGCAAGGCAGAGACCAGGCGCCCTGTCCAGTCAGTCACACGAGATACAGACCATAGTCAGGGATGGTCATGGGGACAGCATCGAACAGGGAAGGTGAACAGTTCCTGGGTCTTCCCCCAGTCCCCAGATCACCCAGTGTGTAAATGGTATCCACAAGCATTATCCTTTTGTAGAATTATTCCTTTACAGGATCTAGGTGGCATGGAGTCAGCCAATCTTCATTTCCTGGTTCTCACTGCCCCTCCCTGTTATGCCATGAGAGCAGGGGAACAGACACTCTATCTATTTAAACCAGGAGGGTGTGGGTCTTCAGGGGGAGCTAATAGGCAATGCTGCTGTGCTGACTTGTATGGGTGGTGTCGGTCTAACCTCCACCTTGTTAGGGGGCAATTACAGAAGGAGAATGTACCCTGGCCTTCTCAACAGGCTCAATAGTTAGCACTGCTACCTCACAGCACCAGGGATCAGGGTTCAACTCCCCCCTCAGGGCGACTGTCTGTCAGGAGTTTGCACATTCTCTGTCTGCGTGGGTTAACTCCGGGTGCTCTGGTTTCCTCCCACAGTCCAAACAAAAAGTTCAGGTTAGGGTGGATTGGCCATTCCAAAATGCCCTGTAGTGCCCAGGAATGTGCAGGTTAGGGTGGATTGGCCGTGGGGAAATTGTCCCATAGTGCCCAGGGATGTGCAGGTTAGGGTGGATTGGCCGTGGGGAAATTGTCCCGTAGTGCCCAGGAATGTGCAGGTTAGGGTGGATTGGCCGTGGGGAAATTGTCCCGTAGTGCCCAGGGATGTGCAGGTTAGGGTGGATTGGCCGTGGGGAAATTGTCCCGTAGTGCCCAGGGATGTGCAGGTTAGGGTGGATTGGCCGTGGGGAAATTGTCCCATAGTGCCCAGGGATGTACGGTTAGGGTGGATTGGCTGTGGGGAAATTGTCCCCTAGTGCCCAGGGATGTGTAGGTTAGGGTGGATTGGCCATGCTAAATTGTCCCGTAGTGCCCAGGGATGAGCAGGTTAGGATGGATCGGCCGTGGGGAAATTGTCCTGTAGTGACCAGGGATGTGCAGGTTAGGGTGGGTTGGCCGTGGGGAAATTGTCCCGTAGTACCCAGGAATGTGCAGGTTAGGGTGGATTGGCCGTGGGGAAATTGTCCCATAGTGCCCAGGGATGTGCAGGTTAGGGTGGATTGGCCATGGGGAAATTGTCCCGTACTGCCCAGGAATGTGCAGGTTAGGGTGGATTGGCCGTGGGGAAATTGTCCCGTAGTGCTCAGGGATGTGCAGGTTAGGGTGGATTGGCTGTGGGGAAATTGTCCCATAGTGCCCAGGGATGTGCAGGTTAGGGTGGATTGGCTGTGGGGAAATTGTCCCATAGTGCCCAGGGATGTACGGTTAGGGTGGATTGGCTGTGGGGAAATTGTCCCATAGTGCCCAGGGATGTGCAGGTTAGGGTGGATTGGCCATGCTAAATTGTCCCGTAGTGCCCAGGGATGAGCAGGTTAGGGTGGATTGGCTGTGGGGAAATTGTCCCGTAGTGCCCAGTGATGTGCAGGTTAGGGTGGATTGGCTGTGGGGAAATTGTCCCGTAGTGCCCAGGGATGTGTAGGTTAGGGTGGATTGGCCATGCTAAATTGTCCCGTAGTGCCCAGGGATGAGCAGGTTAGGGTGGATTGGCTGTGGGGAAATTGTCCCGTAGTGCCCAGTGATGTGCAGGTTAGGGTGGATTGGCTGTGGGGAAATTGTCCCGTAGTGCCCAGTGATGTGCAGGTTAGGGTGGATTAGCTGTGGGGAAATTGTCCCGTAGTGCCCAGGGATGTGTAGGTTAGGGTGGATTGGCCATGCTAAATTGTCCCGTAGTGCCCAGGGATGAGCAGGTTAGGATGGATCGGCCGTGGGGAAATTGTCCCGTAGTACCCAGGAACGTGCAGGTGAGAGTGGATTGCCCATGGGAAATGCAGGGTTACAAAGGTAGTGTTGGCCAGGTGGATCTGGGTGTGATGTTTTTCAGAGGGTCAGAATGGACTTAATGGGCCAAATAACCTGCTTCCACACTGTAGGGATTCTATTCTATCAATCTAACAACCCATGAGCCCCTCTGGAGGGAGGGAATCTCAAAGACTGCTCACCCAGAGTGAAACCATTCAGACAACAAGTCATACAGCAGGCAAACAGACCCTTTGGTCCAACCAGTCTATGCTGACCATCATCCCAAACTCAACTAGTCCCACCGGCCTGCTCCTGGCCCATGTCCCTCCAAACCTTTCCTATCCATGGACTTATCCAACTGTCATTTTAACGTTGTAACTGTAGCCCCATCCACCACTTCCTCTGGAAGATCATTCTACACGTGAACCACCATGTTAAAAAAAAATTAAATATTTAAATCTATCTCCTCTCACCTTCAAAATACGCCCCTGGTCTCGAAATCCTTCATCCTCAGAAAAAGACACCTAACATTAACCCTATCTCTACCCCTCATTATTTTATAAACCGCTATGGTCCCCCCCTCAACCTCCAGTGAAAGAAATCCCAGCCTCTCAAGACTCAAAGCCTCCGTTCCCAGCAACCTCCTGGTGAAACCAGAACTGGACACAGTACTCCAGAAGAGGCCTCACCAACATCCTGTACAACCTCAATATGATGTCCCAACTCCTCGGCCCAAAGGTCTGAGCAATGAAGGCACACGTGCCAAATGCCTTCTTCACCACACTGTCTGCCTGTGACGCAAACTTCAAAGAATTATGTACCTGAACCCCTCGGTCCCTCTGTTCTACAACACTACCCAAGGCCTTAGTTGGAATGGCATTAGTCCTACCCTTCTTTGTTGTAACAAAATGCAATACCTCGAATTTTTCCAGATGGAATTCCATCTGCCATCTCCCTAGGCAGGCAGGCAAAGAGACAGAGAGAGACTAACGGAGAGGTTAATGGGGAAATGATAAAAAACACGCCCTGGAGACAGCAACTCTGACTAACTAGAGCCTTACTTGCTCTGGTCAACACCACCCAAGATATGAGGGCAACGCTGCCAGTGTTTCAGCCTCTGACGGATAAACCTCAAGGGTCTCTCAGCAGCACAGGGAGTCCACAACCTTCAGTTCAGTTTTCCACTGGTCTCCAGAAAAGCTCTGCTGTCTATCACTGCCATTTCACTTCCTGGAGTTCAAGCTGGCTTTGTCCAAGCACTGGACACTGCAAGTTCAGGGCGGGACAAGGGTGCACATCGGCGATAACAAGGCTGTCAGTCTGCGGGGTGAAAACTGGACTCGCATTCGCGACTTCAGGATCCTGCGACATGGTGGGAGACAAGGTTGGGCAGGGTGCTCTTGCGCCCATGGAGTTCAGAACAACAAAAACTGGTTTTATTGACCAAAGCTGATTTTCTTGCCCTCTGTAGGAGTCGAGAACGAGGGGCTCGCTGCGTCAAACAGAGTGAAGGCAGAATTTCAAGGCCGAGTTACAGAGCAGGCTAGGTGGAGTGGTGAAGCGTGGACAGGAAAGTCAAATTGAGACCACGAAGAGATGATTCTTGAATCGTGGGGCAGGGTCCACGGGCAGTATGGCCTTCTCCTCCTCGTCCCTCTCATTACACAGTCATACAGCATGGTCTAACTCGTCCAGACCAACTATATACCCTAACCTAATCTTGGCCTGTATCCCTCTAAACCCTTCCTATTCATATACCCATCCAGATGCCTTTACAATGTTGTAATTGTACCAGCCCCCACCACTTCCTCTGGCAGCTTGTTCCATACATGCACCACCCTCGGCGTGAAAAGGTTGCCCCTTACGTCCTTTTTGTATCTTTGCTCTCTCAACTTAAACTTGTTGCTCTTTAGTTTTGTACTCCCCCACACCAGGAAAAGACCTTGTCTATTTACCCTATCCATATCGCCAAGATTTTGTGAACCTCTACAGGGTTATCCCTCACCCACCAATGGTCCAGGGGAAACAGTCCCAGCCTATTCAGTCTCTCCAAACCCGACAATGCCCTTGCAGATCTTTCCTGAACCCAGTCAAGTTTCAAGAACCCAGTTAACCATTAACAGGTTCGCTGATGACACCACCAGAGTCAGTCAAATCTCAGGTGGTGATGAAACAGACTACAGCTAGGAGGCGGAAGACCTGGGAAAATGGTGCACTGAGAATCACCGAGCTCTCAATGCCGGCAAAACCAAGGACCTCATGCCCCCCTAGACATTAACAGCACAGAGGTGGAACGAATGGAGAATGTCACGCTCCTGGGAGTGGCCATCCACAACAAGCTTTCTTGGACTCTTCATGTGGACGCACTGGTTACAAAGGCCCAGCAACGTCTCCTCTTCCCTCAGGCAGCTGAGGGAATGTGGCTGACGGCGAATCCCCTCGCCAACATTTATAGGTGTACCGTCGAGAGCATTCTGTCTGGATGTGTCACTACCTGCTAGGGCAACTGCACCATTCACGATCGGAGACGGTTACAGAGAATGGGGGAACTCGGCCCGGACAATCACAAAGGCCAACCTCCCACCTATCGAACCTATCTCCCAGGCCCCGCTGTCAGGGAAAGGCCGCCAGCATTCTCCAAGATCCGTCCCACCCTGGCAGTGTTTTTCTACAACCTCTGCCATCGGGGGAGAAGGTACGGAAGCCTGAACACACCCACCAGCCGTTTTCCAAGCAGTTTCTACCCTACTGTTGTTAGGAGACTGAATAGGCTCTCAAACTCTTCACATTCACCTCTCCCTGTGGTTTGGGTTTTGCTGCTGTTTCGCTATTATTTACTTATCGACGCTACGTCACTCTGTGAACGGCCTGGTTTGCTCGCAAGACAAAGCTTTCACTGTGCCTCGGTATACAGGACAATCGATTCAATTCTATTCAATTCACGTCTTTCCTATAGCGGGGAGACCAGAACTGAATGCAGTATCCCAAAAGCAGCGTACCCAATTGCCTGTTCAGCCACACTACAACATCCCAACTCCTGTGCTCTATGCACTGACCAATAAAGGCAAGTGTACCGAACATCTTCACTACCCTATCCACCTGAAATTCCACTTTCAAAAGGAACTATGAGCCTGCACCCCAAGGTCTATGCGACAATGGGACAGGCAATGCTGGATTAAGCAATGGGACATAACAGACAAGAGGAGGAGGTTTTATAGTTCCATGAAGTACAAGGAGCCGGTTAAGAGTGCTGCTGACAGAATGGGGACATTGTTAATTTTAAAGGGGAAAAGACAGACACGCTCAATGACGATTTTCCTTCAGCATCCCAGCAGGACAGGAGTATATCTTGCAGAAACCCCAGAAGTCGTTAACAGAGGATCGGGGACACAGTCGGAGTAAAACCAGCTGAAGTCAGTCACCAATACTGGAGAATTAAATGGAACTGAAGAGCCACAGATCTCCAGGGCTGGATGGCTTCAAACCATGGGTGGAGGTAAAAAAGGGAGGTAGGACAGCACTCTGCTCCGGACACAATCTCTCAGTGTTCCTGGGATTCAGGAGTTGGAACTCGGGATTGGAAACCTGCTTGTTAAAGGCGGGGGAGGGGGGAACCAGGGAATTGCAGGCAAGTCAAGTTGGTCTAACAACCGTGGGTGGGGGGGGACAATTGTTGGGTGTCTATAATAGAGGATAAAGTAACGGATCACCGGGGAGAGTCAGCACCAATTCACAAAGGGTATTTTATGCCTGGCAAACCTTTGTTTTGGTCTGAAAGCGGTGACAGAGGCAAGGCGATTCCATGTTGGTTTGATGGACCCGAAGGCTTTTGATAAAAGTCTCACGCGAAAGGCTGTTAAGCTGGAGGTGGAAGCCCACAGAACAGAAGCCAAGTTACTGACAGGGACAGGAAACCGGCTGACTGACAGAAAACAGAATTGGAATAATGGGTCGGCACTCAAATTGGCAGGAATTGACTTGTGGCGTCCCGCAGGGATCCGGATAGAGGCCGCAACTGTTAACAAGGTTCAATCAAACCGTGGGTAATAGCGCAAGAAGTCAAACATCCCCATTTTACAAAGTGAGCATTGAAGTGTTGACAATAGCACACCAAATGACAGGATATTGATGAAAGCGCAAAGCTGTGGCAGTTGGATTCTATGTGAAGCAAGTGTCATCCATTTGTGAGCGAGAAAGGACAGATCAGGATTTTTTTTTTTAAAAAAAAGGACTGCAAGTTAAATACACAGTGGGTGCCCAACGAGACTTGAAGGTTCAAGGGTGGAAAACAGTGCTGGAGGCTAATGAAATGCTGGCCTTCATAGCTAAGCAAGAGGAGGATGCAGACATTATGCACAACAATGGGCCAGCCTCGACGGTCTGAAGGGCCTATTCCAGTTCCTTCTGTCCTTATTACAAGCGGTGAGCAAAGAGCCAGAATGTGCCCTCTCGGAACAAATAAAGGGCAGCACAATGTGAAAAAAACTGCTCGATTCGGGTTTGGCACTCACCAGGAGACGAAGGGTTAAAGCTCATGAATGATGCACACAGATGACGAATGATGTGACTGAGGGGCACGGCAGGATCTGGTTGGGGGGGGGGGGGGGGGGGGATGGTGGGAATGGTCGTCGCCTCTCTGTGGGGCGTGTAGAAAAGAGACGCCACGGGTTGCTGTGTCACTGGTGAGTCAGCAGCCTTTCAGTAATCCAGCCCCGTTCCCCTCAGAGAGACACGCACATGTACTCGCTCGCTCCTTCACAAGTGTCAGGGAGCCGAGCTGACGCAGCAGGCAGCTCAGCCGTAGCGTCGAGGGCTCGGTCAGCTCTGCAGCTGCTGCAGAGCAGGCACGGTGCCACCGCTGGGTTGGCAGCCCGGCTGAGACACGGAGGCCCAATGTCAGAGGCACACTCTCGAGCGGCTCGCGACTGAACCTGCAGCTCCTGGTGCTGGGACCGACGACAAAAGGACCCAAAAACTTTCCAGACTGTGGAGCAGACGGAGGGAAAAGTCAGACAAACTCACTTTCTCACAGTCATTCATGGAACATGGGTTTCACTAGCTACGCCAGCACTGGAGTCCCATCCAGAACCACCCTGGGCGAAGGAGACAGCAAGCAGCCTTTGGGAATGGTTGCTGTCATAGAGATGTACAGTACAGAAATGGACCCTTTGGTCCAACTCATCAGTGCCGACCAGATATCCGAAATAAACTGAGAACCATTTGCCTGCACTTGGCCCATACCCCTTCGTATTCACATACCCATCCAGATGCCTTTTCAATGTCATTGTACCGGCCGCTACCACTTCCTCTAGCAGCTCGTTCCACACACGCACCACCCTCTGCATGAAAAAGTTGCCCCTTAGGTCTCTTTCATATCTTTCTCCTCTTAACTTAAACTCATGCCCTTGAGCTCTGGACTCCCCCACTCCTAGGAAAAGATCTTGTCTACTTATCCTATCCATGCCCCTCATGATTTTATAAACCTCTACAAGGTCACCCCTCAGCCTCCAACGCTCCAGGGAAAACAGCCCCAGCCTATTCAGCCTCTCCCTGAAGCTCAAACCCTCCAAACCTGGCAACATCCTTGTAAATCTTTTCTGAACCCTTGCAAGTTTCACAACATTAGGGGGACCAGAACTGGACACAGTATTCCAGTCCTGGCCTAATAGACATCCTGTACAGCCCCAATAGGACCTCCCAACCCCTACACGTTACGCACTGGCCAATAAAGGCGAGCAGACTTCTTCACTAACCTATCTACTTGCGACTGCACTTTCAAGAAATTATGAACCTTCACTCAAAGGTCTTTGACTTACCCAAGTGCAGCACCTCACTGACCTATGTTAAACTCCATCTGCCATTCCTTGGGTCCATCTGATCAAGGCCCCATTGTATTCAGAGGTAACCTTCTTCAACTACACCACTAATCTTGGTGTCATCTGCAAACTTATTAATTATACCTCGCACGTTCACATCCAATCATTTATAGAAACGTGACGAGAAGCAGTGGACCCAGCCCCGATCCTTGTGGCACACTGCTGGGCACAGGCCTCCAGTCTGAAAAACAACCCACCACCACCACCTTCTACCTTCAAGTTAGTTCTGTATCCAAAAGGCTAGTTCTCCCTGAATTCCATGAGATCTAACCTTGCTAACCAGTCTACCAAAAGGAATGCCTTACTGAAGTCCATCCAGATCACGTCTACCGGTCTGCCCTCATTAATCCTCATTCTTTCTTCAAAATACTCAAGCACATTGGTGAGATACAATTTCCCACACACACAGCCGTGTTGACGATCCCTAATAAGTCCCTGCCTTTCCAAGGATGTGTACACCCTGTCCCTCAGGAATCCCTCCAACAACTTGCCCACCACCAATATCAAGCTCACTGGTCTATAGTTCCCTGGCTTGTCCTTACCACCTTTCGTAAAGTAATGGCACCATGTTAGCCAACCTCCAGTCTTCTGGTACCTCACCTGTGGGTACTGATGATACTCCTACTGCCTTTATACTCGAAGGATTCACTCTGTCTATCCTGTCTACACCTGACATATGCTTCCTTCTTATTCTTGACCAAACCCTCAATTTCTCTCATCATCTAACATTCCCTACACCTACCAGCCTTGCCTTTCACCCTAACAGGAAGCTACGGTCTCTAGGCTCTCGTTAATTTCATTTCTGAAGGCTTCCCATTTTCCAGCTGTGCCTTTACCTGGGAACACCCTTCCCCAATCAGCTTTCCAAAGTTCTTGCTTAATACTGTCAAAATCGGCCATCCCCGAATTTAGCACCGACACCTCAGTCACCTGCCCTGCCTAATTTCGCAAGAGTAGGTCAAACTTTGCACCTTCTCTAGTCGGTACACACTTGACAAATTCTCCTCTATCCAAGCCCTTAACACTACGGCAGTCCCAGTCTATGTTTGAAAAGTTAAACTTCCTGACCATAACCACCCTCTTGTTCTTACAGATAACTGAGATCTCCTAACAGATTTGTTTCTCAATTTCCCTTTGACTACTGGGACTAATACAATCCCAATAAAGTGATCACCTCGTTCTTATTTCTCAGCTCCACCCAAATAACTTGCCTGAACTTAATCCCAGGAATATCAAAGTGCAGCCATAATGTTATCACTAAATCAAAACACCACTCCCCCCTCTCCTCTGTTTCTCTTTCACTCCTTCCTATAGCATCTATACCCTTTAAGCTGCCAGTCCTGTCCATCACTGAGCCACCTCTCTAATTGCTATGATATCCCAGTCCCACGTTGCTAACCATACCCTGGGTTTGATCTGCCTTACCTATCCCCACAGTGACATAACAGCCAAAGCTAGGACTTTTATTTTTAAAGGTCCCAGAGGCTGGGAGGGCTGCTGTTGTAATGAGTTTGCTGCCTCTGCTCCTCTAGGGAGGCACAGGTTGAGGGTTTTGGAAGGTGCTGTGCGCACACGTGAAGGAATTCATAACCAGCTACAGAATTCCCTACCTAATTGAAGCAGCCTTGTAAGGCTTAGATAGATCGGTGTTTTACTGGAGAGAGAATTCGGGGTGGTGGTGAACGTTCTCTACCCACAGCATGCCCTGGGTCGCAGCTCACCCTCCTGCAGAAAGCAACGCCGCCCTACATGAAACTCCCATCACCCCACCCCAATCCCACTCCAGAGGCAAGTCCGCACAGGCTCTGCACTGGGGTTTTACTGAAGGCGAGAACACAGGAGACTGGCCAGCAGCAGACCAACAGAAACAGGTCCGCCCTCTCTCTCTCTCTCCCCTCTGCGTAAAGTGTGGACCGGCGTCGACATGATTGCTTGTGTGGATACAATTGAGAAAAAGGGCGTGGGCTATTCTTAAAGCCGAGCAATTGCCCGTGGGGTTATGATTACATTCTCCTGTCACCAACACCCTATCCCCTCAGGACCAAAGCTTCAGTTTAGGAACATGACCGACACAACACTGCTTCCCAGTTACCTCCTCCAGCCGGACGCCCTCGAGGAAAGGCCCCTGTCGTCTCACATTTGACACACTCACATTTGCTCACTCTTCCCACCCCAGCCCTAGTAATGCACAACATGGGGATAGGCCGCACCAGCCTATTGCACCCCAGTGGCTGACCAGAGATTTCTTCATGGAGGTGGGACATCCTCTGACTGTCCACCCCAGGGTACGTCCTCCCCAAAACGTGTCCCTGTCACCTTTAAAGGTCAATACATGTGGACCCTCGTTGGTCCCTGCCTCGCTGCACTCTTTAGAACCGTAATATCCCCATCGCTCCTGGATGCCCCTCAGCACTTAACTGTGTCTGCCCATTGCCTGCCCTAGTGCACTGACCAGGCCAATGTAGACATGCAGTTAGAAAACTATGCTCAGCTCCCAACATCACTGGCCCGCATAGGTCTGGCACATTCGTCGCTCCCCCACCTTGTGCAGTTCTCTCACTTCTGGACTATCTATCCAACTTCTTCTCAGCTTGTGAGTGCTCCAGTTCAATCCACTTCACATTTCGGGCAATTTGTTCCCAATCACAACCTTGCCTTGAGAAACTCGCTGCCTGCCCCTCCTTCCTTCGGAAAGGACGTACGCCGAGATATAGGAACACCACTAGGCCGTTCGGCACATCCAATTGGCTCCAGCCTGCAATCTTGGCTGATCCATTTCTCTTCATCGACTCGGTGGAATCCTCCCTTCCTGGTCTTGATTGCCTTGATTATGTTTCCCTTTGTACACAGGGGAGAACAACCCCCACTCCCTCCTCTTGTCCCAAGGGGACCTGGCCTAGCAAGTCTTCCCTTCCAAGGCCCGAAGACAGGGTTTGCCCCGGGTCATTAGTGTACGATAATGGTCAACCCAACTGCAATTGAAGATTGGAAATGAGATCAGGCTGAGTCAACTGGTTGGTGGGGAAGACGATGATTGAATTAATAGAGACAGATTCTCGATTAGAGTGGTGCTGGAAAAGCACAGCCGTTCAGGCAGCATCCTCCTCCCTTAACAGCGACAGAGACAATGAGACTGCAGGGAGCGATGGTCACACAAATACCGTGGGCAGAGGTCAAACACATATACACACACAATCAAGAGCAGGAACCACCCATCCGATTCTTTCCCTCCCTGACTTGGCAGCCCTTGCAGAAAGATCCGACGCTGGGTTTCCGAAAGGGTGTTTTTGCACTCAACACACAATCGACAAAGCCAAAATCTAAGACAAAGACAGCTCTTGCCCAGCCCTGAATGCTCTGTGCACCCATACCCTCAGGTCACTCTGTTTTCTAACTCCTTTAACAGCATCACCTCGCCATAGTCTCCTGAACCAACTCGGTCACCGCACACATGAAACTGGAATCGGCCAGTTGCCCTTGCGGCCCTGAGGTCTACTGTGGTTAACATTTCTGTGACCGTTATCACCTGCAATCTGCATCAAGGCTGAGCCCTCTGACGTATAGTCCTTACCTTGTGTGCAGGAGAGCTTTCTGGGGAGAGATACAGAGACAGCCACGCTTACCTCTGACCCATCTGGGAGAAGCAACCAGCCCATCCCAACTCTCAGGAAGCATTAGGAACATTAGCTAAAGGGTAGGAGGTTTCCAAGACGCACAGGGTGCTCTCGTGCATGAACCACAAGTTGTAAAATGCCGTTCCTGGCTGGTGGAGTAATCGGATGCTAACGAGTGAGAGGATGCTTCAATCATTCCGGGCAAATGGATGGGATAACACAAACATTGAGCCTAATAAAAGGCAGGCATCAGAGGCTCTTCAGAGAAGGTTTGAAGGCAGAGGAGGAGTAGACCCTTGGCAATCAATTTGGTGGGCGGTTGAGGTGGGGGAGTCAGGGGTATTCAAGGAGGTGGGGGATTTAAAAATCAGAGGCCTTCAGGGGGGATGATGCAGATAATACCGTAGTCACACTGAATTATCCAAGCCTCAGTTGCACAAACTCTCACCACTCAGTCCCAGGAACACAGGCTCTGGGGGATGGGGGGGGCGCGAGGGGGGATGTACTGGACAGGCTCACATCCCGAGGTGGTACTCAAACTCGACTCATCACTCCAGAAATGACGAGGTACTCTCGTGAAAACCATGATGATTGCAGTGAGAACTCAATCTGACTCACAGCCGGCAAGTCTGAACCAATCTGGCTGTCACCAGCAGAGCCAGGGCTCCGCATGGAAGGACAGCAGCTAGGATGGGCACAAAACACACAACCTGGACAGGATGCTATCAAAAACCTCCCTTCACCTCAACATCCATGAGAAGCATAGCGTAGACTTGCCAACAGCACCTCTGCCCCATGAAGGGCAAGGGCAAGTTACCAGCTCCTCCAAGCCCTACACCATCCTTGGCTGTCACTGGGTCAAAACCCCTCCCTCACACGGAACTCCCTCCCTACTGGCACGGAGGTCTCTCTACACCACACGGAATCAAAGGGGTAACTCACCGGCAATACCCACTCTCACCAGGCCGCAGAGTGGATGCCACAACCAGGTCCTGGGACACACATCCCCCCTCAGCTCAACAACAATACAGCAGCCGGTGTTGAGAACCTGCTGCGGGTATTTGGCACACAGACTACGAGGCCTGACGCACAAGGCCGCCGGCTTAGCCGCGTAGAGCTTCAAGACTGCCCAAAGCGGCGCTATACAAATGCCCTTCTTGCAGCAGGGGTGGAAGACCCGCGCCCAGCATTTCTGCTCGGGCTGAACCGATTCGGACGTTGCGCTGGACACCTCCCCCGACTCGATTTGCAGGGCAAGACCCTGCTTTCAGCAACCTCTTCCAAAAACATTGCACACTCAAGAGTCAGCACAGAGTGCTTGGCTTCATCCCAGCCGCGTTAGATATACAGTCAGGTCCTTCAGCCCATCCGCTCAGTGCTGGGCGGTTCCCCTCCTCCGCCCTCATCAGTGCATCGAGCTGATTCACCTCGACTGCTCCTCTCAGGCATCAGGCCCCACAGTCCTCCCCGAGAGGGGTTTAGCCCAGGCTCCTTGTTGGATCTATCAACAAGCATCATATATCCATCCGACACATCCTTGGGTTGGCAGGTGAGGAGAGTTCACTCACACCCTTGAACAGAGGGAGACAGGGAGACTAACCATCACCCTGTCCTGATTGGGGAGGCGGTGGCGGTGGGGGTGGGGGTGGAGCTGATGATTTGCCACACAGAACCAGAGTAGACCAAGGTAACACCAGCGACAAGCAGGTAAGCAGCCAGGAACCCCACGGCAAATAATTCACTTCCAAACTTGCGAAACGAAAGGGATTCAGACACTGACAGGTCTCCCCTCAACACACGGACTCCATTAGCGACAGCCAACCCCAAAGGGCAGACTTCAAGGATAGGGGGAGGGGGAGGGATAAAGTGGGGGTGGCTGGAGGGGGAAGGGGGAGGGGGTTGGCTGGAGGGGAAGGGGAAGGGGGGGCTGCTGGAGGGGAGGGTGAGGTGGCTGGAGGGGGGAGAGGGGGGGCAGCGGCTGGAGGGGGAGGCCGGGGAGCATGGCTGGAGGGGGGGGGAGTGGCTGGGGGGGGGGGGGAAGAAGCGGCGGGAGGGTGGGGCGCTGGAGGGGGAGCGGCTGGAGGGGGACGGCTAGAGGGGGAAGCGGCTGGAGGGTGGGGTGCTGGAGGGGGGAGGGGGAGCAGCTGGAGGGGGGGGGCGGCTAGAGGGGGAAGGGGGGGGTGGCTGGAGGGAGAGGGGAACTGGGGGGGTTGCGGGAGGGGAAGGTTACAGGAGGGGGAAGGGTAGGGAGGGGCTGCTGGAGGGGACGGGGTGAACAAGGGCAGAGGAGATGGAGACTGATTTTGGGATGAGTTGATGGGATGCTGACCACAATATTAACTCTAAATAACAATGGCATTCCCCAGAAGCCACCCTGGGAAAGGGGGCAAGTCTCACCTCTAGAGCCTCCAGGCTCGGGAAGCTGGCGATGGCGAAGCCGTCAATGATGTCCTCCTCGCAGGAGGTCGACTCCTTCCTCCTGCGGCGGGGAGGGCGGGGCCGCGATGAGCCTGGCCCGGAGCCCAGGCCTGGGCCGCTCCCGGACGCTGGACCCTCTCCCGCCTCCCTCTCGGAGCCGGAGGACGGGGAGTAAGGCCGGGCCTCCCGCACCCCGGGGCCGGCCAACTTCCTGTCCCGGTCCCTCTGGGAGCGCGATCTGCGGCTCTGGCGGTAGCCCCCAGGCCGGCCTGGCCCCTCCATGGCCGCCCGGGTCCTTTGGGGGTCTCTTTCTCTTGCTGTTATTTCCAATAAGAACGCAGTTAGTGAAGGGAAAGTCACACCTTCCTCCTCCCTCCAGGCCAGGAAAGGTTTTGGTCAGTGCAGGCAATAAATAAAAGTGGAACAAGGGGATGCCTTCTTGGAGCTCAAATTCAGCAAGAACCGACTCCCTCCTTCTTCATTTAACTGAGCAAAGTCACTGGATTGAAGGGGGGGGGAAGAGAACGCAGCGGGTTCCTGCCTCTTCTCCTCCTCCTCCTCCTCCTCCTGCCCCTCCTGTTTTTTATCCTTCCTTCCTTCCTCGCCCCCTGCAAAATCACACTCGTCCAGACGCTACCAAGGTGACGTCCAGCTAAGAGCCCACCGCCGAGGCTCTGAGTCAGAGACATTCATTCCATGTGGGGGTTTCGGAGGACGAAACCAAAGACACCCCGAGGTCTGCTTTCAAATCGCCGTCCACGGAGCTCCGAGGGGGGGGGGGGGGGATGGACAAGGGTGGGTTTGGGGGAAAGCGAGAAACCAAGAAATGTTCCTGAGCAGGACTCCCTTCCCAAAAAAAGGATGCCCTGAGAGAGGGGCGAAACGGTGGTTGGGGGGGGGGGGGGGGGGAAGGACAGAGGAGGCAAGTTAAATAAGAAAACACTACACCTCTGGAACAGGTGGGATTTTGTTTCTGAAGAACTAAAAAAAGGTAGAAAGAGGGAAGGACAGATTATATCAAAACAAAATCCCTTCTTCCCGGTTTTGGGTCCACTGGTTTTCAGGACACAAACCCACAGGGAGATATATAAATAAGATGGAAAACACTGACCCCTACCCACAGAAATGAAAATTAACAAAACAGAAAAACTGGAAAGCAAACCACAAATTGAATAAAAAGTGTGCCTCTGTGGATATATAAATAGAAAATGGTAAAAAATCCCACCCCCCAAAACGCTGAGTATTAAACCAGGAAGACTTAAAAGCCGCTGCCTCTTCCTTTCTGTTTGTTCCTTTTCATTCCTTTCTTTTTAAAAGGAAGGGGGGGGAAAGAGTGGAACAGTGAGAGAAAAGTGAGTCGGGGGGGGGGGGCGTGACACAAGGAGAAGGTCTTCGAGAGAAAGAGAGGATAATCAGACGTGAGGGGGGGTGGGAGGGAGGGAGGAGGATAATCAGACGTGAGGGGGGGTGGGAGGGAGGGGGTGGAGGATAACCAGACGCAGGGGGTGGGTGGGAGGGAGGGGGAGGAGGATAACCAGACGCAGGGGGTGGGTGGGAGGGAGGGGGAGGAGGATAACCAGACGCGGGGGGTGGGTGGGAGGGAGGGAGGAGGATAATCAGTCGCGAGGGGGGTGGGAGGGAGGGAGGAGGATAATCAGTCGCGAGGGGGGTGGGAGGGAGGGAGGAGGATAATCAGTCGCGAGGGGGGTGGAAGGGAGAGGGAAATCAGACGCAAGGAGGGTGGAAGGGAGAGGGAAATCAGACGCAAGGAGGGTGGAAGGGAGAGGGAAATCAGACGCAAGGAGGGTGGAAGGGAGAGGGAAATCAGACGCAAGGAGGGAGGGATGGAGAGGGAAATCAGACGCAAGGAGGGAGGGATGGAGAGGGAAATCAAATAAGGTGGAAGCTTTTAGGGGACAGAGGTGGAAATTAAACAAGGGAGAGGCTTGAGGGAGGAAGGGACAAAGAAATCAGATGCAGGTGAAGGGGGGGGAAAGAGGAGGGAATTTAAGAGACAAGGTTTGGGGGGGGGAATTTAAAGACAAGGTTTGGGGGGGGGGAATTTAAAGACAAGGTTTGGGGGGGGGGGGGGGGAGAGTGGGTAGACAGGGGGGAATTTAAAGACAAGGCTTGGGGGGGGGGAATTTAAAGACAAGGCTTGGGGGGGGGGGAGAAATTTAAAGACAAAGTTTGGGGAGGGGAAATTTAAAGACAAGGTTGGGGGGCGGGGGGGAAAGAGAGTGGGTAGACTGGGGGGGATTTAAAGACAAGGTTTGGGGGGGATTTAAAGACAAGGTTTGGGGGGGATTTAAAGACAAGGTTTGGGGGGGATTTAAAGACAAGGTTTGGGGGGGATTTAAAGACAAGGTTTGGGGGGGATTTAAAGACAAGGTTTGGGGGGGATTTAAAGACAAGGTTTGGGGGGGATTTAAAGACAAGGTTTGGGGGGGATTTAAAGACAAGGTTTGGGGGGGAATTTAAAGACAAGGTTTGGGGGGGAATTTAAAGACAAGGTTTGGGGGGGAATTTAAAGACAAGGTTTGGGGGGGAATTTAAAGACAAGGTTTGGGGGGGAATTTAAAGACAAGGTTTGGGGGGGAATTTAAAGACAAGGTTTGGGGGGGAATTTAAAGACAAGGTTTGGGGGGGAATTTAAAGACAAGGTTTGGGGGGGAATTTAAAGACAAGGTTTGGGGGGGAATTTAAAGACAAGGTTTGGGGGGGAATTTAAAGACAAGGTTTGGGGGGGAATTTAAAGACAAGGTTTGGGGGGGAATTTAAAGACAAGGTTTGGGGGGGAATTTAAAGACAAGGTTTGGGGGGGAATTTAAAGACAAGGTTTGGGGGGGAATTTAAAGACAAGGTTTGGGGGGGAATTTAAAGACAAGGTTTGGGGGGGAATTTAAAGACAAGGTTTGGGGGGGAATTTAAAGACAAGGTTTGGGGGGGAATTTAAAGACAAGGTTTGGGGGGGAATTTAAAGACAAGGTTTGGGGGGGAATTTAAAGACAAGGTTTGGGGGGGAATTTAAAGACAAGGTTTGGGGGGGAATTTAAAGACAAGGTTTGGGGGGGAATTTAAAGACAAGGTTTGGGGGGGAATTTAAAGACAAGGTTTGGGGGGGAATTTAAAGACAAGGTTTGGGGGGGAATTTAAAGACAAGGTTTGGGGGGGAATTTAAAGACAAGGTTTGGGGGGAATTTAAAGACAAGGTTTGGGGGGGAATTTAAAGACAAGGTTTGGGGGGGAATTTAAAGACAAGGTTTGGGGGGGAATTTAAAGACAAAGTTTGGGGGGGGGGGGGGAAGTGGGTAGACAGGAGGGAATTTAAAGACAAGGCTTGGGGGGGGGATTTAAAGACAAGGCTTGGGGGAGGGGGGGGAAGTGGGTAGACAGGAGGGAATTTAAAGACAAGGCTTGGGGGGGGAAATTTAAAGACAAGGCTTGGGGGAGGGGGGGGAAGTGGGTAGACAGGAGGGAATTTAAAGACAAGGCTTGGGGGGGGGAAATTTAAAGACAAGGCTTGGGGGGGGGAATTTAAAGACAAGGCTTGGGGGGGGGAATTTAAAGACAAGGCTTGGGGGGGGGAATTTAAAGACAAGGCTTGGGGGGGGGAATTTAAAGACAAGGCTTGGGGGGGGAATTTAAAGACAAGGCTTGGGGGGGGGAATTTAAAGACAAGGCTTGGGGGGGGGAATTTAAAGACAAGGCTTGGGGGGGGGAATTTAAAGACAAGGCTTGGGGGGGGGGGAATTTAAAGACAAGGCTTGGGGGGGGGAATTTAAAGACAAGGCTTGGGGGGGGGAATTTAAAGACAAGGCTTGGGGGGGAGGAATTTAAAGACAAGGCTTGGGGGGGGGGGGAATTTAAAGACAAGGCTTGGGGGGGGAATTTAAAGACAAGGCTTGGGGGGGGGAATTTAAAGACAAGGCTTGGGGGGGGGAATTTAAAGACAAGGCTTGGGGGGGGAAATTTAAAGACAAGGCTGGGGGGGGGGGAATTTAAAGACAAGGCTTGGGGGGGGAAATTTAAAGACAAGGCTGGGGGGGGGGAAATTTAAAGACAAGGCTGGGGGGGGGAAATTTAAAGACAAGGCTTGGGGGGGGAAATTTAAAGACAAGGCTTGGGGGGGAAAGAGAGTGGGTAGACGGGAGGGAATTTAAAGACAAGGTTGGGGGGGATTTAAAGACAAGGTTTTGGGAGGGGAATTTAAAGACAAGGTTTTGGGAGGGGAATTTAAAGACAAGGTTGGGGGTAATTAAAGACAAGGTTTTGGGGAGGGGGGGGAAGAGAGTAGGTAGACAGGAGGGAATTTAAAGACAAGGTTGGGGGGGAATTTAAAGACAAGGTTTTGGGGGGGGGGGGAAAAGAGAGTGGGTAGACAGGAGGAATTTAAAGACAAGGTTGGGGGGGGAATTTAAAGACAAGGTTGGGGGGGTGGGGAAGAGAGTAGGTAGACAGGAGGGAGTTTAAAGACAAGGTTTGGGGGGGGGGGAAAGAGAGTGGGTAGACAGGAGGGAGTTTAAAGACAAGGTTGGGGGGGTAATTTAAAGACAAGGTTTGGGGGGGGGGGAATTTAAAGACAAGGTTGGGGGGGGGGAAGAGAGTAGGTAGACAGGAGGGAGTTTAAAGACAAGGTGGGGGGGGGGGAAGAGAGTAGGTAGACAGGAGGAAATTTAAAGACAAGGTTGGGGGGGGTAATTTAAAGACAAGGTTTGGGGGGGGGGAATTTAAAGACAAGGTTGGGGGGGGGGGGAAAGAGAGTAGGTAGACAGGAGGAAATTTAAAGACAAGGTTGAAGCCTTTGTGGGAGGAGAGATGGGGAAATAAATATCCACGGGCAGAAAATGGGGTTGGGGTGAAGGGGTAGGACACACAGGGGCACAGCGTATTTAAATCAGAAAGGAAGCCCCTCTGACCCACCCACCCACAAGCAGCAGCTCCTCTGGGTGAAGGAGAAGGAGGAGGAGAAGGAGGAAGCTGGCTTTTCTCTCTCTCTCTGTCTATCTTCTTCCTTTTGCGCTGCCCGTCCTGGGTTGTGTTATTTCACACGCTGGGGGCTGCCCTCCGCCGCTGTTGTTGTCGTCGTTGCTGCCCGCCGCCGCCGCCGCCTCCTCTTCTCCTTCTCTTCATGGTCGTGCGCTGGGCCCGGCCGCTCCGCCGTCCGCCATCTTGTCATCGCCTCGACCATTACCAACATGGCGGCCGGAGGTTGGGTAAAGGAGGAGGAGGAGGGGGGCGGGGAATGGCGTCGACAAACTACCTTCCACGTCGGAGCGGGGGGGGGAAGGAAGGAAGGAAGGGGCGGGGCAACTTTATTTGCGCGTTAAACCAAACAACAAAATATAGGAACGGGGACTTCCTCCGAGGACGGTTTCCAACCCGTTTCCCCACCCCATCCCCCCCACCGGCCAACCGCCACATCCGGCGCCGCTCGCCATGACGTCACCCGGGCGTTGCGACGTGCTGACCTCACGGGGGGGTGGGGGGGTGGGGGGGGCCAATCGGCAAGGGCGTCCCCCACCCCGGAGGCGACGCCGTGACGTTTTCCCCACGCTCGAAATCGGGCTGATGTCACTTTGTCGGGGGGAGGCTGTCACAGGCGCGAGGCGTCCGCGTTTGAACGCGGCCCGACGTTCGACGACCGTTACTGCTCCCCCACGTGACCCTCCCTCACGGCCGTCCCTTCCAGCTCCAGTCCCCCCCCCCACCTTGGCCAAGGCGCCATCTTCCTTGACATCTTTCCATTCCACACCCTCCCCCCCACCCACCCCAGCCAACTCCCTCTCTCTCACATCATCATACCCCAAACTGCCCCCCACGCATAAATCTTTCCCTTTCCCACAAAACGCCTAGCCCACAGCCTGGGTCCAACCTTGGCCAAAGGGGCCAACTTCCTTGACGTCTTTCCATTCCTACCCTCCCATCCCCGCTCTCTCCCACGCACGCCCAGTCTTGGCCAACAATATCCCACAGCCCCACCCCACACACCCTTCCCTGACAACCACCCCCACCTCCGCAAACACACGCAGCCTGGGTCAACCTTGGCTAAGGCACTATCTTTGACATCTTTCCGTTCCCACCTTCCCCATTTCCTCACCGCCCCCCCCCCTCCTCCACACACACACACACACACACACACACCTTCATTAACACCACCAGCCCCACGCGCACACAGTGCCATCTTCCTCGACATCTTTGCGTTCCCATCCCCTCACCTTCTCCCCCTACCTCACCCACAACACACATTTCCCTGAAACACCCCCACCTTCCCAAAATTGGACACGCCCACTCCCCCACTCCCAGAGACAGCCGGGTCAAACTTGGCCGGACACCATCTTCTTTGACAACTTTCCATTCCCACCCCCTCCGTTTCCCACTTCCTAACACACCCACCCCTTCACTGACACTATCGCGCACACATGCACACCATCCCCCACAGCCCAGGTCAACTTGGGCCAAGACGCCATCTTTCTTGACATCTTTCCCCTCCCACCATCACACACATCCCTTCCTCACCCACTCCCAACATATGACACACACCCTTCCCCAACACTGTCACCCTCCCCACACCCACCCCGCACACTCACCCTACCCCTTGGCCAATGCCATCATGCCACCTGAGAAATACACACGATCCCATTCCTTCTCCTGATACATACAGCTTTTCCTAATTACCATCACCTTGACCTCCACTCTGCACTTAACCTCCCCACACACACACACACACAGTCACCCTTAACAAACAGTAACATTGGACACATCCTGCTCCAACGCCAACACATCAGCCCCATCACATCTTTCCTCATCAGCACTATCTCCCCTCACCCTTCCCTGATGCACTACACCTCCACTGACACTTTCCCCTAACCCATTCCACCTCTCTCTCTCACACACACACACTTATGTAACCCTCTCCGTGTCTCACACCCTTCCCGACCCTGCCCCGTCTCTCACACA